>NC_141369.1:17959517-18176474 GCF_963921425.1 Dryas octopetala
AAGTAAATTTGTCTTTTTGGTTCTTTTATTCGGTCGCCTGCAAAATTTATTAGGTCATTGGGCATGATACGTTCGGTTTGTTATATGATGGCCTCCATATCCTGTCTATATTATTATAATTCCACGCAATTTTAGAATAATAATAATGTTGGATTACCGTTAAAAATTTTTAATTTGAATTCTAAACATAGAGAGAATTCTCGAATTTTACCTCGAGTATCATTTTAGTCCATGAATTTGTTTTTTAAATTATATAATCCACAAACTTTTACTTGTGTATCACTTTAGTCCATTCCGTCAATTTTAATTTTTTCGTCAATTTTAGTCATATATATTATGTTGGAGAAAGAAAAAGGGGATGAATTACCATTTTTATCTTTCAAAAGTGGTTCACAAACTTGACACGTGACTAAAATTGACGGAAAAAGCTAGTGAATGAAATTGGCAGAATAAACTTAAGTGATACATGTATGAAAGTTCGCGAAATATAGAATTAAAAAACCAAGTGCATGAACCAAAGTGATACTAAGGGTAAAGTTCAATGATCATTGTTGTCATTTACTCTCTAAACATATATGATAGTGTTTTATAAATTTATGTATGGTTTTATTCTAAATTCATTTATTTACAACAATTAAAATAATGTTACATACATTGTAACATTATTTAACATCCAAGTTTAATATATAAATTTTAAATCCCTAACAAGTAAACATAATGAGTCAATAACCAATGAATATGACTTATACCAGAAACACCAACTTTTCAACCTTTAGATAGTTAAGTAAGTTATTTGTATAATTAAGCTTGGTTTCATGAAAATAGATACACTGTCATCCTTCAAATTGAAAAAACTGTGAATGTTTGCAAAGAGAGTTGTGTTAGTGAGTAATTTATCTATAATGATTTAAGAATAAACCCACACATGGATCTACAAAACACTGCCACATGCATTTAAGATCTAAAATTGAAATCCGTAGGAGTACTCTTGTTTGAGTTTCTTGTACTGCTGTAAATGAGGGATATGTGCTAATCCTTGGGCTTAAAATTGTCAAGTCCGGCCTATTTTCGATGAACATGCCCATGCAGTTTGCCTTTCTCAAACTGATAGTAGATTGTGTGGATGGGCCTAAAGTAGGTTTATAGGGTCACCCCAACTCATCTCCACAAACATTACACAGGCCTGCTTGTTGCCCAATGGGCCCGAAGCAATTTAACTTTACAAATTGTAGAAAGTCCATGTTTACAAGTATACCGAACAAGTAAGGATATTGTCTAATAAGTGGGCCGGCACTAAGTTCATAATCTAGTAAATAAAAATATAAAATACATTAACATGCATCATATATATATATATATGGGGTAGGGTCACACATAGGCCTAAATTGGCGGAAGAAATTGTGATCCCTCCTAAACTAGAGTGACACTGATCCACTAAAAACAAAAGAAGAAAAAGAAGGATTAAAGTGAAATGACTACCTTGCAGAGAGACCTAGTGAAGAGTGAAGACATGTGAATCTGACCCAATTCATGCCCCACATTGTATATAGACTATATGTCAGGATTGAAAATGCTCTGCAATTTATGGACTAAACCTACTTGGAAGGGCTGGATCCCTCCAAATATGTAACTCTTGCAAGTTGCTTTTTCACCTTGTGGATCAAATTCTATATCTACTTGATGACATACATTAGTGGGTCAAGAAAAGCACCACTACAATGCCTCAGATTAGTACAGCAGGGTTGCTAGGGAAGAAGCTTCTGAGGCTCAGCCAAAGCCAAAGACAAAGATCGGGTATTTCTGCTTGTGATTTAAGCAAGATTTTGAATTAAGCTTAGCTTGCTTTTCTTGTTGTGCAGCAAAAGAATGGGACATGATGATTTTATGAGAGCAAAGTAAAACAATATAAGCCAACTAATTTAAAACCATGTTAACTATCATGGCCCATAGATGTAAAGCACTTTCCTAAAGAGTTGGCTTTTCCAGCTAAGTTGCTTTCTTCAAACAGGTTAATTACCTTTCGATCATCAAAAACATTGATTATGCAGCAGTTGCAGGCAGACAGATCCCGATGTTAATGCTTGGATGTTGTGGCTAGAAGCAAGAGGAAACTTAAAAGGGCATTCTTAAAAGCATTCATTAGGTGCTTACTTTTTCATTGGATCAGGACATCAGGTCAATTAAAGGCCACACAGCTGGTTAGTTGCATACTTGCATATTCTCATTAGGCATGCATATATGTCAAACAGATCTCTCTACACACACACAGTCCAATAGTTATTTCAGCCTTTTTTGTCCAGATTTCAAACTTGTTCATCCAAAGTCAAAAGGAATTAAAGTACGTAATTTAACCCATCAAGAATGCAGTACGTTTCTCTGATTTCAAATGTAATCTGCAGGCTTAAACCAAGACTAATTTCCATGTGAACCCCATTTAGGTCCTACATGCTCTCTCTAGTGACACAAGATTTCCTCTGTTCTGTGCATGCAACCAGACAAAGTCATGCAGTTGCTAAATATAAAATACAATATGAACCAAGTCATAAATTTACTGCTTTTTTTTTTTTTTTTTGGCTATATAAATTTACTGCTTCAAGTGTGAACTGTGAAGTACCCCACATGATTCTTGTCCTAATCATTGTCACTATCTCATTGTTTTGGTTGACAAGCAGTTTAGCCTACGTGCAGATACTTTGACAACAGAATCAGATTGCAGGAAACACAATCATCTGTCTCACAAATTAAACTTGTAAACGAATCAGATCAACAAGTTGAGATTAACAAATATAAATTACACGGAGGAAAAAGGATCCTTTTTCATTTTTGATTCTTAATCTTACAACAAGAAGTCAACAACAACAACAGAGATATGCCACCTTGACTGTGCATCACAAAGACACAAACCAACCCAACCCCATCAGTTTTCCGGAGTAGAAAACCTTACAAACACATTCTCATTATACATACATATTAAGAGAGACAAAGAGGGATAACTTATGATTCTATAACAAGGACTAAGGAGTGCAAAATTCCTAAAACCCAAAACCCTAAAGTCCTTCCACACACACACACACACACACAATGACACAAACAACTTACAGAGGTTGTTGCATTGTGACAACCAAGGGACTAGTCACAGTGTGCTTCCCATCAGACCACACTATAGAACCAGTCTTCACAATAGTGCTACCAGGGGATAGCTTGACTGCCCTAGCCTGAACCCTCACAAGGAAGCTCAACTTCTGCCCCACCCTCCTAAACACAAGCTTCTCCGGCTCCACCGTCACCGCCATCCCTCCCGGCGGCCTAATGGCCACCTGATAAACCGATTTGGGGTCCCCAACATTGGTGACAATCCGAATAAAATGACTAGACAACTTATGCTTTCCATACTGCTGGAACACCACAGACAATGAGGGGTAGTTCAAATTCCCAGAATGGCCGGCCCTCTTTGCCCCATTGCAATTGGCAAGCTTCCTAGTGACCACTTGGATGTTTTTGGTTGTGTAATTGGAATTGCACAAGAAATCCACATAATCATAGGAAGTTATGTCATAAACCAATCCAGGGTCCATTGCCTTTTGGGGATGAACATGACCAGCCCCAAAGTCCATGACAGTTGAAGTGTTGCCACTGGACTCATCCAACATGGTCTCACCTCTATTATCCACAGTGTAAGCTGTTGTCATTAAAGCTGATCTTATCGCTGCAGGACTCCAATCTGGGTGTGCAGCTTTCAGCAAAGCAGCTAACCCCGAAACGTGTGGACAAGCCATTGATGTCCCTGAAAGAATGTTGAACTCTGTTTCGCGCTTATCCGAAGGAATACCCGAAGGCCCAACTTTATCAGGCCATGCTGCAAGGATGTTCAATCCTGGTGCAATCACATCAGGCTTTAGTATCTCTGGAGACTCCGGGTTCGGCCCGCGAGCCGAAAACGAAGCCACTACCGGGGCGGGGCGGACCCGGATACGAGTACCCTTGAACACAATAGTCGCGGTAGGGGGAGATTTGGACTTGGACGCGCTTGTGATGTACTTTCTTATTTCGTCACCAGTGGCGGCACCGACGGCAGTGGCCGGTAACACGTGGCAGTCGGCCACGAGTCCTTCGCCGTCGAAAACGCCGTTCGCGAGAATCATGCCAATGCCTCCAGCTTTCCGAACGACGTCGCCTTTCGCAGCTCTTGAATTGATTCCTCTGTCGCACAACACTATCTTGCCTTTCACTGAGTTTGGGTCTAAAGAACCTTCTAGACATAAAGATGAAGAATACCCATCACCTCCTTCGCCACCGGCATACACTAACGGATACATCCGACCCGCAGCTAGACCCGGCCCGTCGTAAACACTCATACCCGGGATTGTTCTTCCATTTCCGAGCTTCACATTCGCTGGGAAGTCTCGGTCAATTGTTCCGGCGCCGACTGTGGTGACCCACGGTGCTACATTGGTCACCGTCAGCCCGCCGGGGCCGCCGTTCCCGGCGGAAGCCGAGACGAACACTCCGGAGTCCGAGGCCCCGAACGCGCCGATGGCTATGGCGTCGAGGTAGTAAGGCACGACGACGCCGCCAACGCTGAGCGAAACGACGTCGCAGCCGTCAGCGACGGCAGCGTCGAACGCGGCGAGGATGTCGGAGTCGTAGCAGCCAGCGTTCCAGCAGACCTTGTAGGCGGCGAGGCGGGCCTTGGGAGCCATCCCGGCGGCGACGCCACGCGCGTAGCCGAGAGTGGAGGCCGGGAAGACGTAGCGGCCGGCGGAGATGGAGGCGGTGTGGGTGCCGTGGCCGTCAGAGTCGCGCGGGGAGCGATACTCTGTGGTCTCGTTCATTTTACCGTTTGTGGACTCGTAGCCGCCGCAGAAGAACCTGGCACCGATGAGCTTGCGGTTGCAGGACGTAGCCGGAAAGTCTTTTCCGGCGATGCACTGACCCTTCCATTTGGAGGGGACGGGGGTGAGGCCGCGGTCGTTGAAGCTCTGGCGTTCGGGCCAAATGCCGGTGTCGATGACTCCAATGACGAGGTCGGAGCCGAAGTCGGACTCTTTGAGGAGGCCGGCGCTGTCGGTGGTGCGGAGGCCGAGGAATTCGGGGGATCGGGTGGTGTGGAGGCGGCGGAGCTGTTCGGGGATGAGGGCGAGGATGTGGGGGAAGGAGTGGAGGGTTTGGGCTTGGGAAGGTGAGAGCTTGGTGGAGAAGCCATGGAAGACGGTGGAGTAAGTGTGGATGATGGTGGGTGGTGTGGTGGTTTCAGAGGAGAGGGTGGAGAGGGAGGACTCGTACCAGTGCTTGTGGGTTGGGAAAATGGAGGGCTTGGAGTCGGGTTGGACTTGGACTATGAAGGTCTTGGCTTCATCAGAAGAACAAGTGGGTGAAGCTAAGATGAAGACCAGGGAGAGGAAGACAAGGCTCGGAGTGGGAGAGAAAGCCATTGGAGAGAGTGAGAGAAGAGACTCGTGTGCTCTGCTCTCTGCAACTTATTACTTATGGCTGGAACACATGAATGACTTTATCAATAAAAAGTGAAGGAGAGTTTCAAATCTTTGACGTTGATAGATATTTGACGAAACCATATACAGTGCGGACACTCTTCTTCTTATAGACCCATGTTATAGCGACGGATTCCTGTACGCCTTTTGTTTTTTTTTTTTGGTTTTTTTTTGAGAATCATGTACATGTTATAATATAAATAAAATTTAATACTTTAATATTTGATGTTCAAAATATTTTAATATAAAATTAAAAGTTTATAAAAATTGTAAAATGTCTTTTTCGTTAATTTTTTAATTAATTTTAATTGCATATAACATGTGTGAAATTTATTTACATTAATGTGGATAATAAATTTACGTTACGTGAACAAATAAAATAAACTAAATAAACAAAAAAAGAATTGAAAAAGACAACTAAATTATTATATATTAAAAAAATAAAAAATAACATTAAAACTAAATATAAAAATTGTCTTCTTTATTCTTACCTCTCCCTCCTCCCTCCTCCCTCCTCCCTCAATTCTTTCGTTCCAAGTTTTTTGTTTTTTTCAATTTTTAATTGATTATTAGTTTTTTAACTTATAAAATTTTAGCTGACTTTTTTAATATATATTTTTTTTTTATGTAGTATAAATTTACTATCTACATCAATGTAAATAAATTCTACACATGTTACATGCAGTTAAAATTAACAGAATTAACGCATTGCATTTTTTATAAACTTTAGATTTTATATTGAGACGTTTTAAATATTGAGTTTTAAAGTAAAAAATGACATATACTTAAAGAATACAAAATGTAATTAACCCTTAAAAATAAAAAATGGTTGCATGACATGCGGTACGTGTGATGCAAACATGTGGAGTGCCAAAGTATAGAGTAGATCGAGTACTAGTGTAGAAAGTGGGTACAAAGTTGGGGGAACTATGCCACTATGCAATTGATTGGGGACTGTGTACGTACTTGTGTAGTGTGTAGGACTGGACTAAACTGGATTATGCTTTCATCAGTTGGAAATTTGAAGTGAGTGAGTGGGGGTAAATTTGTTGGCTTCTTCTTCACCATTAACTTTATAATAATATTCTTCTGTCTTTTACAGTGTTCTTGGATGTAATGCTTAGTGTCTGTCTATGAGTTCCAAAAGCTTTCACTTCTTTCTAAAAAGAAGGAAGAAATTAAAGAGAATCTTATTATATATGGAAATGGAATTGTCCTTCTTTTGTCAATGGAAAGTGGAAAGATAGATTTCTTTCGAATTTTACATAATGGAGAATTTCAAATTAAGATATTCGAGCTTGTCTCATATTCACTATTTAATTACAAGAATATTTTTCGAGTTAGACGATATATATTTTTCGCTAGAGTGTTTAAGAGAGAATATATCTTGAAAACATAACGACATATCCATGCAATGAACAATTATAAACAATTTCATATATATATATATATATTTGACATAATAAATTACAATATTCTCTCTACTTTTTTAGTTAGAATATATGTTATTTAGGTAAGAAAATCAGAAAATGTTGCAGTAGTGAGATCTTGGGGTGAGGAAACTGGGCTTCCACAGAAGGTGATGCCATCAAACGTGTCAAAGACAAAACAGAATCTTCAATCTATGAGTAAGACAACACCCCATTAACTTGTAAAATATAGTATAATGTTGTGCCAAGGCCAAGGTTGTCAAAAATCTAAGTGCACCAATCTATATATTCAATGTTAATATACAAGATGGTATATATGCACCAAAAGAATAAACAAAAAAAGTAGGGTTTTCTTCTGCCTGCACTCTCACGCTTATTCAGAATCAGCTATGTCCTTGTTGGTATATATGTTACTTCTAATAAAATATAAATTAATAAAATTATAATCCATAACTATATGTTTTTTCTTAATATGTAGAATTGGGCCCGTGACAATGATGGATTTTGGACGGTAGACAAAGGGTCTGGTCCTACTGGTGACTGTGTCTTGGAAGTTGGGATATTATTATTTTTTTAATTTGTATAATAATCATGTACACAAAAAAAAAAAAAAAAGTTTCTTTAGCGGGGGACTTGTCAAAAAATGGGTCCAAAGGTCTGAAATCAGAAATTAAAAAGTGGGAATGGGCACACGTGTCTATGTCTTCACATGCTTTGTTAATAACGCTGGCTGATTCATACTTTTTTTGTACACATGATTCTATGCCATGCCACATGGCCCACATCCTCACACTAATTGTATTCCAAAATACACATAAATAATTAATCACCATATCACTATTTTTTGACCTTTCAAATTAACCTTGATTTTGTGCTCCACACTGTGGGTGGATTATGTAAAGAAATTTTGATATATGAAAGGTAATGCTTACCTTATTAAATTAAATTCTAATAAATATATTTCTACTTAAAGTTAATTTTCTTTGCCTACTTTACCTAATTAAAGTTGCAAAAAACAAATAATGTCATTCTCCAATCTTTGTCACTAGGCGATATATGAATTATTGTTGATAATGTGACTGCTCTAGCAATATGGGATATATTCTCGGCAAGACTTAATTGCTGTGATTGATCATTGTGCATGAATTGACACTGCATGCATTATTTTGCATATACACCTATATATATAAAGCCAACAATTTGATAGAGCTACTGTGCCCCAGCTAGACAATCAGACAAAAACCTTGTATTGCACTGCTCGTGACCATGAAACATTTATAATTTGTTTGTTGAATCAATTAATTTTCTTAATTAAGATTTGGATGTTAGTTTAGGTTCATGAAGGTATAATGTTTGTTTTGTATTCGAATATAATGCACTTTGACTTTGACCCTATCTAGCTAGAATACAAAAATTTTCCAAATCATGTACATTCTTAAAGCAAAATAATTCAATTTGGATAAAAACTTGGGGAAATGAATAGTTCCATATCATGCTTAAAGCTAGTATCAAACATGTTTCCCATTTCCTTCCTATGGTCTTTTTTTTTTTTTTTTTTTTTATAATGATTTTATTAAGGGAATGTTTGTTTACAAGCTATAGATAGCCTAGTATGTTGTATTGTTATTATTCATTTGTTTTCACACATATTTAAACAATAATTTATATGATTAAGGATTCATGTTAACATAATTAATATCTTTAGACAGAGCAAAAAATTTTAATTTTATTGTACAATCTTCAACGTGTGTACCATTCGATGTCAAACTTCGAACTAGCAACATAACTTTGTGAGTTTTTTTTTTACTATGTGAGGTTAAACGTACAGCAGAAAACATTTGGACTCTGAATTTAACCTGGTTTCTGACTTAATTGGAGTATATAAAGAAAAATTGTGCAACATTTTCATCTCTCATTATTAAAGTTGCCTTGACTTGGACCATCAAACTTATAATTAAGGGGAGCCATTTACATGATTGTATGTATAAATTTTGAGTTAAGCTATAAAAGTGGGCTCTGTGGGCCAGGGAAAATGGGTGTTAAACTGCTTTACTAAAACAAAAGGGCCAATCAAGCAAAAATAATTCAAGAAACATGCACCATTAATGAAATAATTAAGCATTAATAAGTAAGATTTGGCCTAATTAACTAAGGTGCAAGTGTGCAACTACGCAGATATGCCTAGGACAGTTGTCGATCATCTTCTATATATCATCATTGACATTTTGGAAAGAACATGTATATGGTGGTGGTGTACAGCCAAGAAATCTACCACTATATATATGATGCAATCATCTTGTTCTTTAAGTATTCTTAATGATGATCATGACTTCAGTCGTCTTTGGTTTCACATCTTCAAGATCCCAACCAAAACTGGTAAAGGTGGGACCTTAGGGGTGGACAAACCTAGCTAGCATTTGTGGTATTGTACATGGTGGCTTTGAATTTGACATAATGAAATTGACCATCTCAACTCCAACATCTAGATCTCCCTCTGTTTGCTAATTTGGTATGAGTGGTATGACTCATTTATTAACAGCTTAAAATTTTGGAGTTAAATAATTGTCTAACATTATATAAATTAAAACTCTGATTTTAAGAGATTTTCGATTTGAAATTTTTTATAGACATTTCTATAAAGTTACACGTAAAGAAATACATTAACTAGATTGATATATTATTAACTCAATTTACTAATGACTTAAGTTTTTGAAATTTAGGTGGTTGTCTAACCTTTTCCACTATACCAGAAGATAAACTGAAAATGACACATATTTGTTCTCTTAATCCAAGAAGAAGCCAGCATTTGTTGAAAGGAGGAGGAACGAAAAGATCGAGGTTGAAATTGATAGAAAGACACCAAGGATAGATGTGAGAGAAGGCAGAGTCAATGTTATAGGCCCCATGCCAAGAGGCAGTGAAACATGTATGCATGTACAGTTTATATTTAAGATGAGGAAGGTGAGTTGGTCAAAGAAAAAAAGATGAGGAAGGTGAAAACTTAAGGAAGGTGGTGTGGGGTTAATGGATACAGTTTGACTGTTTGAGTTGGTCATGCAATTATTGAGAGGTTCATAATTGGTCGTAGCTAGTAAAGAGGGAGATGGGTCAAGCATGGACCTTCTTTCTAGGTTAGGTTTCGATTCAAAACATAGAAGCTAACTTTTTGCAAGGGAAGGTTAATTAATTGTTTAGAGTACTTTAATTAAGCACGATTATTGTAAAGAAAAAGGTAGGCTTATCATTTATTTGAAGGTTCTTGCATGTAATATCTATATGCATGTCCTACATAGCCACATTTTTTAAAGTGATGCATCGCAAAAATTAATGACAAATTAATGAAAGAAAATTAATTATTTCTTCTGAAAGAGAAGAGGGTAGTACTATATACATTGGGGGGGTATATGTGCCACCCTTTAATTTGTACATACATAATGGTGCATCTTTATCAATTACATGGGATGTATCTGTGTATTGATGAATGAGACAATTTCGGATTATATGTAGGCTAAAAACCAAGAGTATTTTATTTGAGAAGAACATACACACTTTGTTATATGGGACATCACTTGCTAAGAATATTGTAAAATAGAAAATTTGTAGAACATCACTACTCTCCGAAAATTTGTAGAAGTTTTTAATTCTGAATTTTATTTTCTAATTTGGTAAGGGAATTTCCAACCCTTTGAGGCTGGAATTTATAGGAGAGTTTGAGAGTTATTATATTTTATTTTCTATTTGTAGCACTTTAATTTATGCTTTTATTTAATCTATGTCTCTTAGTTATTTTCTCTTCTCTTGTCATTTCATTTTAGTATTCTTCTTTCTTTTATTTCTTGTAATTTATTTTTATGTTATGGAATTTATGGGAGCCTTGGGAGGTCACTAAACTCTCTTACCAAGGTAAGGGAGAAGCACCCCATGAACATTCTCTAGTTAATTTTTCATGTTTTAGTTTCTAAAAATTGCATAGATCTATATGTATAAATTGTGAAAAGAGTAAATTTTCACCCATAATGTCATGTATCATGGGTAGTTAGAAGTCTCTTTTTCCACATTTATGTTTGGTGGTTAAAGTTTTATTGCAAATTTCTTTGATCCTTAGTTGTTACTTA
Organism: Dryas octopetala; assembly: GCF_963921425.1. Taxonomy (NCBI): domain Eukaryota; kingdom Viridiplantae; phylum Streptophyta; class Magnoliopsida; order Rosales; family Rosaceae; genus Dryas; species Dryas octopetala. Next base: position 17,970,552 of record NC_141369.1, read on the forward strand.
AATTTGGTTTCATTTGGGATGCTTAGAGTTTGTACTCTTGAGCAAAACAAAATCTACCATAAAAAATCATTTATTTTGTGCTTAAAATATAAATAACTTTGGTGAGGACATCAAGTTGAGTCTTAAGTGTCTTCCTTTCTATGAGAAATTGCTAGAAGTTTACTAGGTTTGCACATGGTGGTGTGGAACCCTAGACCTTGATTCTATACCAATTTATAGATCCTTACACATATATTTACCATTTTATTTAGTTGTTATTTTGTTTTTTTTATTTATAAAAATTCAAAAATCTTCGAAGCTAAGTTAGAGATAAAATTAGAGGGCTGCTATTTGCACACCCCTAAATTTCTTTTTGCACACCCTTTCTGAAAAAAAAAAAAAATTCAAGAGAAAAGACCATTTGGCCCTTCCCTCACCCACACACCCCCATCCCCATCTCCCCCCCGTACACACCCCCCCTCTGTTTTTTTTCCCTTCGCCCGATCACCACCTTCCTCGCACCAGCAGCACCACCACCTTCCTCGCACCAGCAGCACCACATTCCTCGCACCACCACCACCGCGCGCCACCATCTTCCTCGCAGCACCACCACCTTCCTCGCAGCACCACCTCCGCGCGCAGCACCACCCAAAACAGCCACCATAACCAGCCCGACAGCCCCTCCTCGGCTCCTCCCTTTCTCCTCTCTGTCTCTCTATCTCTCTCTCTCTCTCTATCTCCTTCCCTCTCTCCTCTCACCCAAGCAGACAGCCAAACAAGTTAAAAAAAAAAAATTTGCAGCGGGTTCGGCAGACCAGTGCCGAACCAGGTGGTTTCGTTCGACAGGTACCCGCCGAATAGAATAGGATTGTTCGGTGGGTACCTACCGAACGAAACCATTGGGTTCGGCACTGGTCCACCGAACCCGATCCAATTTTTTTTTTTTTTTTTATGTTTTCTTCTCCGGCGCGCGACGGTGAGCTTGCTGGAGGAAGGGAAGTGGTCCGAGTAAGGGGAAGAAAAAGAAAAGAGGGTGGGGTGGTCGCCGGTGGTGGTAGGCTGCTCGGGGATGGGTGTGTGCCGGAGAGAGGAAAGGTGGGGAGGAAGTGTGTGGGTGAGGGGGTGTGTACGGGGGGGGGAGGGGGGAGGGGGGAGATGGGGATGGAGTGTGTGATTTTTGGGTGTGTGTGTGTTTTTTTTTTTTCTGTTTAGGAAGGGTGTGCAAAAAGAAAAATTGATGGGGTATAAGGTCTTTTCCTTTGAGTTTTTTTTTTTTTGTTTAAGAAAGGGTGTGCAAAGAGAAGAAAAGGGTGTGCAAATAGCAGCACTCTAAAATTAACTAAAATTCTAAACTATCGTGTCTATTTTACAACACTCTCTAGGGTTGGACTTTGGATTTATACGAACTGTACTACACGATTCGTATACTTACGAGAAAATAAACAAATAAAATTTATCAACACATATTTGTTCGTATGACTAATCATCTCGGCATAACGACAAGTCACACAAGGCCCAACACCATGCTGTTTGGGCCTAGACCCAAAAGACTAAGCCCTTCCTGGGCTCCTAGCCCATGATCCACTAGGCTCCGGCCTCATGGGCTCCGGCCCCTGGGCCCCGGCCTCTTAGGCTCCGGCCTCCCAAGCTCAAGCCTCCCGGGCCCCCGGCCCGTGTCAACTAACTCGGATCCTCGAGACCGGTGCCACGTGGCGCTCCTACAGCGCAAGTCACCACAAAGGACACGTGTCGTCACCGGATTGGTTGACACTCTTCCAAAGGTACTATAAAAGAGGTACCTTCTTGTCACAAAAGGACAACTGAAATCATTATTATACTATTCACTCACTCTGCTCTCAGATCTCTCTGAACACTGACTTGAGCGTCGGAGGACCTTTGGCCGGCAACACACCGGTGCCCTTCCCGCTCACTTTTGTGTTCCTGTGCAGGGTGCTCTGGATATCATTTTCTCTCATTACTCACCAGTCGGACCCAGCTACCCGTTCCTGCCCCACTTCGACGTGTCATCCACTCAGTGGTGGGTCAACGGGCCTACGTGGCTCGACTCGACGTTGACTGCTTTACCATTTTTGAGCATCAACAGTTTGGCGCCGTCTGTGGGAAAGTTACAACTTTTCCCCATTGAATTCTCTACCCTCAGTTGAGGTGCAAAAACCTTCCGAGCTTCCGAGCTCCCTAGCTTCCGAGCTACCGACCCTCACCATGTCTGACGGAGGTCCTATCCTCGACCAAGTCGACAACACCCCGCTGGTTGACAAGCGAGGCAAGAAGACTGCCGAGTCTGATCAAGAAGAGTACATCCAGCGTTTGGAGGCTCAGCTCCAACGAACCCAGGAACAGCTCGACCTCCAGAAAGGTGCAACACAGCTTTATGAGCGACTCCTCCGTGACAGGGAAGGACATACCACTCCCCGGAGTGGTGAGAGGAGGAACCCCCATGACAGGGACGAGCACACCACTCTCCGGAGTGGTGAGATGAGGGATCCCCCCCGAAAGGACCAAAATGTTCCCCGCCAATTGGATATAGGGCAAGGTAGCCATCCGCCCCCAGGTTTCCAAAAGAGACTTGTCCACCCGGTCAGCCGGGCTCGATCTGGCGAGCATCCTACCCGCTCTGAGGAGTTCCACATTTACCGGGACTGTCGTCATCTGCTCGACGACAACCGCTCTCGGCGAGAAGAGCAGCGGACGAACCGGGGCGAATCCAACCCGCGTCCCCGAGACTTGGAGGAGGAGCAGGGACGATCCAACCCGCGCCCCCGAGATTTGGAGGAAGAGCAGGCCCCCCGTCCCAAGCGACGACGGGGAGAAGAGCAGGTCCTCTCGGCTGGGCGCCGCACAGAAAGTAACACTTACATAAGTGAACAAGTCGCTGACTCCGGTAACAGCGGCTCTCTTCCACCAGACCAGCTCCAGCAACTTCTCATGGACATCAGTGAGCGCCTGAAAAGAGTGGAAGGAGGAAGTCGGGGTGGGCACCCATCTTTAGAAACAAGGGAGCTGCCTGGACCTTTCACAACTCGCATTCTATCCGCTCCTCCGGTTGGCGACGTCCGACCTCCCAAAATCACTCCATACACGGGGAAGGAAGACCCATATGATCACCTCATGAGTTTCAGATCCGCTCTGGAATCTAAAGGTGCTGATGACATTACGAAGTGTCGAATCTTCCCTTCCACCCTCTCTGGCAGTGCAAGGGACTGGTTCTACCAACTTCCTCCGGGCTCGGTTGATTGCTTCAACGAGCTCCGAGAGCTCTTCCTAGGTCAGTATATCATCCAGACCGATAGAATCTACACCACGGATGACCTGACTCGAGTCCGACAGGGCAGCAGGGAATCCCTCCGGGAATACATTACTCGATTTCAGCTAGAGCGATCTCGGTGTCGCGACTGTGACGAGAAGGTAGCCTTCGCCGCCTTCAAGGGTGGTCTCCTGGAGGGGGACTTCTTGTTCGAACTCAACCGCCGCAATCCGCGCACCTACAAAGAACTTATGCAAGAGGCCATTGCCTATGCTACTGCGGAATTCAAAACATATGGGAAGAAGCCGCCCACCATGGATCGCCCAAGTACCGACCAGGCCATCATAGTGCCACCCCAGCCCAAGCCCTACTCAGGTAGCCAGCATGGGGGGTCCGGGAAAAAGTTTAGTAAATTCACCAAGAAGCAATTTGGTGATGGTAGAGGTGGAGGACAACGAAGGGAGGAAACTTATCAGACATCCTACGCCTCCAGGTTCAAAGTCTATACAATTCTCACTGTTACTTATACAGAATTGTATCCTCAGATCAAGGACATCCTTCCCAAGCTCCCACCCCGCCCACCACAAACACGGTACCGGGCCAACAAGAACTTCTTTTGCCTTTATCATAATGACCATGGCCATGACACCGAGGCATGCAGAGCCTTTAAAGAGGCAATAGAAACTTTGGTACAGGAAGGAAAATTGGATGGCTTTATAGACAAGGAGGCCACCGAGAAGGCCAAGGCCGAAGGACAACGACGGGGGCGGGTCAATACCATCTGTGGGGGCCCGACCCTCGCTGGCAACTCCAACAGGGCTAGGAAGGAATACGCCCGAAGTGCTCAGCAATGCTCCGGCGTTATGGCTGTAGACCTCCACCGTGGAAAAAAGACTCCTAAGCTCGGGTGGTCGCCCATTTCCTTTGCTGAGGAAGAGGAACGTGATTTGATCTTCCCACACGATGACCCCTTGGTCATTGAAGCCACCATAGCTAATTTTGATGTGGCTCGGATCCTTGTTGATTGTGGTAGCTCCGTCAACATCCTCTTCGCCTCCGCCTTCACAGCTCTTGGGATTGACAAAGAGAGGCTTGATCGGTCGGTCGCTCCTTTACTTAGCTTTTCGGGCGATGTGGTCACCCCTCTTGGCGGGATCTACCTTCCACTCACCCTTGGGAGGTATCCTTCGTCCGCTACCACAACCACTCAGTTTTTGGTGGTCGACTGCCCCACAGCGTACAACGTCATCCTGGGGCGACCAGCCCTTAACCAACTGAAGGTTATGATTTCCACTCACTTGCTTCTGATCAAGTTCCCGACCCCATGTGGCACGGGGGTAGTCAAAGGCAACCAAGTGTCAGCCAGGTCCTGCTATACGACTTCCGTCAAGAAGAAGAAAGAGGCCATGCCCTCTATGGCTGTTTCTGTCTCCCCTACCTGCCCTACCCCGGACCCTCCCGAAGATCCTCGTGATTCATCTTTCAGAGCTATCGCCCAACCAGATGACAATCATGTGGAAGAAGTTCTCATCTCACCTGCCTACCCGGACCGCAAGGTACGGGTCGGAACCCAGCTCAGTATTGCTCTCCGAGATGAACTCATCAACTTCCTTCGTACCAATGCTGAAGTCTTTGCCTGGTCCTATGATGACATGCCTGGGATCTCTCCGGAGGTGATCTCCCATCGCCTAAGTCTTAATCCGCGGCACCGCCCCGTCCGCCAAAAACGCAGGCAGTACAAGCCCGAAATCTATGCTGCTATGAAAGAAGAAGTCGACAAGTTACAGAAAATTGGTTTCATCCGCGAGGTTTCCTACCCGGATTGGCTGGCCAATGTTGTGATGGTCAAAAAATCAAATGGCAAGTGGCGGATGTGCGTCGACTTCACTGACCTCAACAAGGCCTGCCCCAAGGATAGCTTTCCTCTTCCACGAATTGACCAACTGGTTGATGCCACAGCAGGCCATGCACTCCTTAGTTTCATGGACGCCTACTCCGGCTATAACCAAATCCTTATGCACAACTCCGACCAGGACAATACGGCCTTCATCACTGACAGGGGCCTATATTGTTACAAAGTCATGCCTTTCGGACTCAAAAATGCCGGGGCCACCTACCAGCGTTTGGTCAACTCCATTTTTTCAGAATACATTGGTAAGTCCATGGAGGTCTATGTGGACGACATGCTTGTCAAGAGTGTCCGGGCGGAGGACCACGTCCAAAAACTCTCTGAGATGTTTTCCGTGCTCAAGAAGTACCAAATGCGCCTGAACCCTGCCAAGTGCACGTTCGGCGTATTTTCGGGAAAATTCCTTGGCTTCATGGTGAGCCAAAGGGGGATCGAGGCCAACCCTGAAAAAATCAAGGCCTTGATCGATATGCAATCTCCCAGGACTCAGAAGGAAGTGCAGAGCCTAACGGGCAGGGTCGCCGCCTTGACACGATTCATATCCAAGGCCACCGACCGTTGCGCCCCATTCTTCAAAACCCTTAAGGTTCGGACAAAATACATTGACTGGACTCCGGAGTGTGAGCAGGCCTTCCAAGATCTAAAAGAGTACATGGGCAAATCACCTCTACTTTCTAAACCCGAGCCAGGGGAAGAGCTACTCCTCTACTTGTCCGTTTCCCTGACAGCCACCAGCTCAGTCCTCATTCGACTTAAGGATAGGGTTGAGCACCCGGTGTACTATACCAGCAAGGCCCTGCAAGATGCTGAGACCAGGTATCCAGAGATAGAAAAATTAGCCCTTGCCTTGGTCACATCAGCCCGGCGCCTCCGCCCATACTTCCAGGCTCATCCTATCGTGGTTCTCACCAATCAACCACTTAGGCAAGTATTGCAGCGGCCTGAGGTCTCTGGCCGGCTTATCAAATGGTCCATTGAGCTGAGCGAATTTGACATTTCCTACCGCCCCCGGCCCGCGATCAAGGGACAAGCCATTGCAGACTTCATTTCAGAGTCTACCTTCCTACCCGAAGCTGAGCCCTCCTCCGCCATTGTGTCGACCACCGACCCACCAAGTTCTTCTACTCCAGCTATCCGGTCGGATCGCCCGATCTGGTCTTTGTATGTTGATGGATCTTCTAATCAACAGGGCAGTGGAGCCGGACTTGTTTTGATCGCCCCTGACCAGACCACCATTGAGTATGCTCTTCGATTCGGCTTCCAGGCCTCCAACAATGAGGCTGAATATGAGGCCCTCATTGCCGGCTTATCTTTGGCACTACATATGGACGTTGAGCAACTCCGAATCTATAGCGATTCTCAACTTGTGGTGAACCAGGTCACGCAGGAATACCAGACCAAGGGTGAGCGCATGGCCGCCTACTTCACCAAAGTTCAAAGCCTACTCAATCAATTCTCAGCATACCAGCTCATACAAATCCCTAGGGCGGACAATGAAAGGGCGGATGCCCTAGCTCGCCTTGCCTCGGCAGTCGACCATGAACCTGGGAGGTCTGTCCCAGTTGAGTTCTTACCTCAGCGCAGCATTGATGTTATGGAAGTCTGCCAATCTGCGCAACAAGCTAGTTGGATGGACCCTCTTCTTGCATTTCTTAAGCATGGGAACCCACCCGCGGACAAGGCTGAGGCTCGGCGCCTTCGCCATAGAGCTTCCCGGTACACCATTATCAACGACAAGTTATACAAGCGGGGCTTCTCCCTGCCATACTTGCGCTGCCTTACCCCCGAACAAGGCGACTACATCCTCCGGGAGATCCATGAAGGGGTCTGCGGCAATCATGCAGGAGCCCACTCTTTAGCCCACAAGGCCATCCGCCAAGGCTATTATTGGCCGACCCTCCGCGCTGATGCAAGGAAGCTCACCCAGAAATGCATCAAGTGCCAAAAATTTGCAACTTTTCCGCACCAACCACCTGAGCCCCTAACTACCATGAACAGTCCTTGGCCCTTTGCCCAATGGGGCATTGACTTAATCGGACCTATGACTGAGGGGAAGGGCAAGGTCAAAATGGCAGTCGTCGCAGTGGACTACTTCACTAAGTGGGCAGAGGCCGAGCCCTTGGCAAAGGCAACCACCCAGACCATCAAGAGCTTTGTATGGAAGAACATAATTTGCCGCTTTGGTCTCCCTTACGCCATTATCACTGACAATGGCAAGCAGTTTGACAACAAAGAGTTCAAATCATTTTGCTCCGCATTCAACATCAAGGTTTTCTTTGCCTCTCCTGGTCATCCTCAGGCCAACGGGCAGGTCGAGGCAGTCAACAAGACCATTAAACATACCTTGAAGACCAAGCTTGATGCAAAGAAGGGCAAGTGGCCTGACCTCCTACCCGAAGTCTTATGGTCCTACCGGACGACCTGTCGATCCTCGACCGGGGAAACCCCATTTTCTTTGGCCTTTGCTTCTGAAGCCGTCATCCCAGTTGAGGTCGGGCTTGCCTCTTACCGCCTCGACACATTTCAGCCTGAGCACAATGCTGACCAGCTAGCTCTCAGTCTCGACCTAGCTGAAGAACATCGGGCCCAGGCTGAGCTACACAAGTACGCCTACCAGCAACGGGCCACTCGATACTACAATTCTAAAGTTAAGCCTCGCCACTTCCGAGTGGGGGACTGGGTCCTGCGCAGCACTACCTTGGCCAAAACGGGTGCTCTGAAACCTAATTGGGAAGGACCGTATGAAATTATTGAAGTCATCCGCCCAGGCACATATAGGCTCCGCGCCACAACCGGCAAGGAACTCGGCCACCCTTGGCACGCCGAGCACCTCCGCTACTTTTACAAGTAGACAAATGTTGTACCCCCCGGGGACTTTTTTCAATTTTATCTATGTTATCACTTTCAATAAATACAAGTCCTACCACGGACACGTTTTTCTTCATTTTTATTTTAAGTGTTAAATGGCTGTATGGACCCCCGGGCCATCAGACATCCGACCCCGCCCATATCCGCCCCATGCATTCAAGGGAAGCTAAGTACCATGCATTCAGGGCGCGGCTATGGCAAGTGCATTCAAGGGAAACTAAGTACCATGCATTCACGGCAGTCCTACCACGGACACATTTTTCTTCATTTTTATTCAAAGTGTTAATTGGCTGTATGGACCCCCGGGCCATCAGACATCCGACCCTGCCCATATCCGCCCATGCATTCAAGGGAAGCTAAGTACCATGCATTCAGGGCGCGGCTATGGCACATGCATTCAAGGGAACTTAAGTACCATGCATTCAAGGGAAAATCAATCTCATGCATTCAAGGGAAACTAAGTACCATGCATTCAGAGAAAAATCAATTTCATGCATCCAAGGGAAACTAAGTACCATGCATTCGATAAAATTCTGCAATACCATGTATTCAAAAGAAGGGCATCCTACCCCATAACGGGTCGGACACCCTCCAAATCATCCAAATAACAATTAAGTACAAAAACTTAATAATCAAAAGAGTTTGCAAGTTGGCACGGGCCACATCCGACCCGACCATACAACTCAAATCAAAATAGGGTAATGGTCCGCCCACCCCTGCCCCCGGGCCATAAGTGCAACAGATGCCTATTTGGGATCCTCTCCCATGTCACGCTCTCCAACTGGGGATGCTATGTCCTCATGCTCTACCTCCTGGGCACCTTCCTCCGGGACGTTGCCAGGCACTTCGTTGCCAGCCCCTAGCAGACCACGCACGCGGTCCCAGTCAAAGTCAGGGCACATCTCCTCGAGCTCCAATTTGCAATCGCCAAAGCCCATGGCATAGCCGCTGTTGTACTCATTGTCCAACTCCTGCCTAGCCTGGTCCGCCTCTTGCTTGGCTTGGCTCAGCTCCTGCCCGCTCTGCTCCAACTCCTGCCTAGCCTGGTCTGCCTCCTTCTTGGCCTGCAGCAGCTCGGCCTGCAACGCCTGGTTCTGGGCAACCAGGGTACCGACCCTCTCCTCAGCTGAGAGCGCTCTGTCCTTCCACACCACGAAGCTCGACATCTCGTCCTTCATCTTCTCCACCATGGCCAGGACCCCGACATGTGCCCGATAAGTGAAGAACAGTGCCTGCCAGGTCGGATGCCACGAAAATGTTATCACAAGCTATAAAATTTAAACTTTGGACATCTCGTCATACTATACCACTTCCCCTTACCTGGGACTGCTCAGTAAAGGCCCGCTGCAAGACGGATAGTGGCTCAACCTCATCGCCAATCACCCGGTCATCCCTCCCCTTCTTCAGGGATCCTCCAAAGTCTGTCACTGCCTGCTGTGCCAGACGATCCTCCTCTGGGACTGGATCAGACGCAGTGGCTGTGGCTGCCCTCTTGCCCTCTCTCCCGGGCTCGGCCGCATCTACTCCCGTTTTCCTTTTCCTCACGGGAGAAGCCGCCTTCGGAACCTGGGTGTTAGTAGACCCAGTATGCCTCATACCCCCGGGCACCGGTGCACCTCTACTTGCATTCCCCTGGGACGAGCCACCCCCGGCCAACAGCGCCCCCATCATCATCCTCCTCTGAGCGGGCGGGGCATGACCAACCGGTCTACTGGTTTTCTTCGTATTGGCCATTTTCACTGAAAGACAACAAAAAATTCAATGAGCACAAATTATTCTCTCATCAACTAATACTCCAAGAGGGGAAGTACAGAAGCTCACCTGGGACTCCGAAGCCGTACTTGGCCAACTTGTCAGGAGCCAAGAGGTAGGTAGCGCTCAACTTTCGAGCAGGTCGGCTAAGCACTCTTCGCACCTCTTCCGCGCTACCTTCCGACAATGGAAGCCTCTCCCACTCACCCCCTGCAAAATCAAACAACAAAAGACTACTATTAGTATAAGCATAACATCAGCTAATAATCCAAGTGTACATAGACCAATGCATCGGCTCAGCCAGGCAACCTATTATGTGGAAATTCGTCGGCACCCTATACGTGGTCATCCTATCACTCCGGCCGAATTCCCAAGCTCCACTCGCGAAAAACCATTTTTTCTTCCATTCCTTATGAGCGTCCGGGTGGCTCAACTGTATTTGGCGAGTCGCACCATCAGTGAACTGCCCATTTGCCAACTGTGAGCAGTACATCCACCCTCGCAATTTGGGGCTCGACTTAATCTCAAACAAGTTTGAGAATTGAGCCATGGTCGGGGCATCATACCCCTCATCCCGGAACATCACATACAACCCAATTAATGTTCTCCAACTATTGGGCGTCAGCTGAGCTGGTGCAATCCCTAACTTCCTCAACATATACTGGAGATAGGGGTGGAGAGGAAGTCTAAACCCATGGTGGAAACTCTTGGCAAAACACAAAATATGCCCCTCCGGCGGGTCACTCAAGACATCATCCTCTCCCGGGAGGCTCAGGTGGATATAATCGGGAATGTGGAACTCTACCCTCAATTTTTCAAGGTCCTCCTCCGTCATCCTATTCTCACACAACCCATCCACGGACCAGTAAGGCACACTGCGCCCACCCACATCATCACAACTAGTGGGTGTCTCTCCATCATCGCTGTCCCCACTACCAGTGCCTTGTCCCTCACTTCCCATCACCATGGACAAGCTCTCCTGGACGGTCTTGAGCACTTTGTCCACCCCCATATTTCCACACCCCATCCGGGGTCGGGGCATATTGGGCCTCATCGGCGTCCCATCACTTGCGGACGCCCGATCAGACTCCCCCTCTGTAGAACTGTTCTCATCTGAGGAAGCCATGAAATGTCCGACCTCAGCACACCTGCCCATCCAAGACAACACCATGGACATATCAGATCAATACCGGTTTCCTACCCCCCGTATGTGCTCGGATACACCCAATTTGACAACATTCACCCTTTCACATGCTCAGCCACCAATCATTTATCAATGCCAGTATTCACAATATCAATTCAAGCAGACAAGCAATAAAAATCAAGCCTTTACCTATGTTCCGCGGCTACAACGGCTCAGACGGGTTCCGACCCACTTCTCTTGCCTCCTCGGTACCTGGACAACAACACAACACCCAATAAATTACAAAGTCCAAAAATGAAGGCATGTTGCCTACCCAGTGCTTGGCAAGGCTCACACCCACTTGCGCCTCCACCTGCCTCTACTCACATTTTCCACAAGTTCACAATTCCAAATTTTTCCAAGGCAACAAATTTCACAAACAAAGGGCTAAGAGGAATTTCAAAATATCTACCTCAGGTGCTCAAAACAAGCTTCAATTTTTTGACCCGCTCAATCCGCGCCCTCCGAGCAGCCCCTCCTACCCGAGCAACTCTCCTGCGCCAACCCCGAGCACAAGACCTGTGCACAAGGTCCGACCCGAGCACACCCCACTGCTCGGACCCACTGCCCACTGCCCGGACCCCTGCTCTTCCGCCTGCTCACGCACCACAAGTCACTGCCAAAGGATCCGGCCCGCGCCGAGCAGCCCTTCCTCCTCTGCGCAAGCGTCTGAGAAGTGCACCCGCGCCCCACGCCGCCGCCAAGACCAGCCCGAGCAGCGCCAGCCACTGCGCAGAGCTTCCGAGCCGCGCCCAAGCCCACAAATCCGGCCCGACCTGCACAGCTTCCGAGCACGCAGCAGCTCCGACCTGAGCACGCAGCAGCTCCGCCCAGCAGCCCGCGCCGATACGCCCACTTCCACTCGAGCCCTTGCACCGCGCCTCCACCGCAGCACCGAGCCCAGCCCGCGCACACAAGCCCGACCCGAGCACTCCCTCACCCACCCGAGCAGAGCCTCCGACGCGCGCAGCTCTCCTTCCGGCCCGGTCTCTTCCCCCCGACCCGAGCAGACCCCAGAACTCACACCGATCCGAGCCCTACAAGCCGACCCGAGCTCGACCCGCGCACTCCCTCCCTCCGGCCCGAGCCTCCGACCCGCGCCTTGCAGCACTCCGAGCAGCCGCGATCCTCAACTCAGCCGCTCCCCGCCCCGAGCACAAATCCGGCCCGGCCTCTTCCTTCCGACCCGGCCTCTTCCCCCCCGACCCGAGCAAGGCGCACCAGCAGTGATCCGAGCCGAGCCCTCCCTCTTCCTCTGTTTTTCTTTTTTCTATTTCCGCCCCTTGCAAGTTCACGTGAATCACCTTTATCTCACAGCCTTTCTCTCTCCAAAATACATCTACAGTGACAAATGTGAGATATGTGAGATATGGGGTGGGTCTTTTATATCTGAGCTATACTGATCAGCTTCAAAATCCTGTTTACTGACGGCAACATCCCACCATTACAGTCGGACGAGGTTTACTGGGATTACATAAAGTGTCTACTGCTCGGAATACAGGGTGATCAGAAATTCAAAAAAAAAAAAAAAAAAAAAAAAAGAAGAAATAAAGTGTCATCTGAACCCCCAAGCTTTCCTGCAGTACAGCTTTTCTTGCTAAGGAACTTGGGGGACTTCTAAACAGTAGCTTAAGCAGGAACAAGTGTGAACAAGTGTGTGGTTACTTGTCGTTCTGCTCGGACTCTTTTGTGTACAAAGTTCCCAACCAAGAAGTATCTTTTGCTCGGAAACTTGGGGGACTTCTGTTCGTATGACTAATCATCTCGGCATAACGACAAGTCACACAAGGCCCAACACCATGCTGTTTGGGCCTAGACCCAAAAGACTAAGCCCTTCCTGGGCTCCTAGCCCATGATCCACTAGGCTCCGGCCTCATGGGCTCCGGCCCCTGGGCCCCGGCCTCTTAGGCTCCGGCCTCCCAAGCTCAAGCCTCCCGGGCCCCCGGCCCGTGTCAACTAACTCGGATCCTCGAGACCGGTGCCACGTGGCGCTCCTACAGCGCAAGTCACCACAAAGGACACGTGTCGTCACCGGATTGGTTGACACTCTTCCAAAGGTACTATAAAAGAGGTACCTTCTTGTCACAAAAGGACAACTGAAATCATTATTATACTATTCACTCACTCTGCTCTCAGATCTCTCTGAACACTGACTTGAGCGTCGGAGGACCTTTGGCCGGCACCACACCGGTGCCCTTCCCGCTCACTTTTGTGTTCCTGTGCAGGGTGCTCTGGATATCATTTTCTCTCATTACTCACCAGTCGGACCCAGCTACCCGTTCCTGCCCCACTTCGACGTGTCATCCACTCAGTGGTGGGTCAACGGGCCTACGTGGCTCGACTCGACGTTGACTGCTTTACCATTTTTGAGCATCAACAATATTAAATTATATATACATACTACACACTTAGAATCAATTTTTTATATTTTAAAAATGTATTTTAATTAGTTCATGATCAACACCAATTATTAGCATGGTCAATTGGTCATTATCTATTGATAGAAAATTCAAAAGCTAGCGTTATCCATGTACCATATGTAACTATGTGAGAGGAGACAGCAGATGAGCAGTTTATGTGGTCAGGCAAAGTATTGGAGGGCCATGGGTCATGGTTGACGTTGACCCATGTTTTTTTTTTTTTTGGGCCTGTGTGTTTTTTTTTTTGGGCCAGAGGGTGACCCATGTGTTACTGACCACTGGTGTACCGTATACGCAATGCTCTCTTCACCCTCGTGAGGAGGTTGTGTGGGAAAAAAGGAAACAGAATTTTGATGTTTCCTCGAGTGGGCCTAATGTACTTGTTTGGGTTGCTAGCTTGCTCAACAACCCATACGATTAGGGACTTAGGGTGCAAGTGGGTTGGACCACTATTGGAGTTTAGCTGAACTTTTGCTGGCCCACGTAGCTAAATTCAAGATTAGAGTCAAGCTGGTCAAGGAAATAATTGAACTGGTTGAGTGTATACAAAAAGCTTAGAGTCCGGTAGGTCAAGATTAAAGTCGAGCTAAATGAATGCATGTATTTATATTAGTAATTCATCCCAAATATAGCCCCAAAAAAGACAAATTGTTAGTATTTAGAAGGTATGTCAAATTAGCAACCGCCTTATTAAAATATGTCATTTTATGTCCTTCTAATTCTTTCATTTCTATTATTCATGGAAAAATTTTATGATCCAAGTATTATATGTCATGTAGATGTTTTTGGACGTACAATTATGGTATAGATTTATATTTTCACTATTATGGTATAGATTATGTATTATTAAATATATTTGTATGGCATAAACAGTTCGTTTGACACTGTTTTTAGAATTGACAAAAACGTTTTCAAATTAGTAAAAGCACTTTTGATTGCGTTTGGTAGAAATAAAGAAAAGTGCTTATGAATTATAAAAGTGTTTTTAAGTGGTTTTTTGAGAAACACTTTCAAGTGCTTTTGCATGAAGTACTTGGATTTTTTATAAAAATTTGTATGTGTTTATGAGCAGAAATGCTTTCAACAAAAAGACTACTGATTATAAGCGCTTCCAAGAAACAGTGTCAAACGGGCCCAAAATGTATACCGTAGAGCGAGAGGTTGAGAAAATTAAGGTAAGTAATTCTTGGGTAAGAGTTCGGTAATTTCCTTAACTTTATGACATAAGATTGACATATCCACATATTTAGTAATTACCCAAAAAGACATGATATCATATAATATATATATGATCCTCATTACTTGTTATCCAAGTCATAAGCACAATCCTCCTATCAGCCAAGTGAAGGGTTCCATGGCTGACACAGACGATGGGACAAAGCAAAGCAAAGGCCGAAAAAGGGTTGAAATCAAGAAGGTCGAAGTGAACAGCAAGCGCCACGTGACGTTCTCGAAGCGCAAGAAGGGTCTCTTCAAGAAAGCCGCCGAACTCAGCGTCTTGAGCGGCGCGGAAATCGCGACGGTGGTGGTGTCCGGCAACGGCAAGTGGTACGGCAGCCCCAACTGCGAGGCAGTCATCGAGAGGTACCTTTCAGATCAAAACGACGTCGTCGTCGACCAGCCAGCAGCTACTTATTGGAATGATGTTATGATGCGTGTGCCGATTGAGAGGATGGGATTGGAGGAGTTGCAGCGGTACAAGACGGTCTTGCACAAGTTGAAGGTCAAGGCGGAGGCCCGAACCAATGAGATGATTCGGAATATGCGCTGCGACTTTTCTTCGCTTATGGATGAAAGACTTGTGTTTCTATAATAAGGTGAGAAAAATTATTGTTTTTTAGATTAATTTCATTAATCAACTATTTTTCATGATCAATTTGATTAACGTTGTACTTGGAATTTTTGCCGATTAGTAACTCTAGTGGTTAAGAATATGTGGTCGAGTGTTAACGGGATCACTTAATAATGGGATAATAAGTGAATAGATGTGTATACTTGTTTTTTCTTATATCAAGTGAAAAGAGCTTTATTAACATAATTGCCCAATAATAAGATACGTAACTAAATTGATGTGTATTTTAAAAAGAATATAAATAGTGTTTTCTAATTTGATGAAGATGAATTAGTCATAAGGAGAAACTTATCATCATTAATCCCACCATGTTTTCACTTATAATTAATTCATCTTCTTTTTTGAATACACATGAATTTAACTATTCAACTTATCAAATCAAATCTAATCAAATTCTATGTATCGACCAAGGCCATAGTCTGAATAAGATAATTAAATATACA
Organism: Dryas octopetala; assembly: GCF_963921425.1. NCBI lineage: Eukaryota > Viridiplantae > Streptophyta > Magnoliopsida > Rosales > Rosaceae > Dryas > Dryas octopetala. The sequence goes on from NC_141369.1 coordinate 17,986,223, forward strand.
AGAGTGCAATGTACTATGTAGACAGTAAGTACAAAATGGGGAGGGGGGGCACTAAAAAAAATTAACAAAAGTATTTGGTAGATTGAGTATAAAACTAGAGAGAGAGAATTTAGACAGTATAAAGCTTGAGTAAGCTATCTCTATTTCAACCAATGAGTAGCCTATTTATAGGCAAAGTAAATTTGGTGGTGGTGTATATTTACCTTGTTTAGATTAGTAAGTAAAGACCATGGTAAAGACACCTATACATGGTAAAGACAAAGTCAACTAGGTGGTGATGTACATTTACCTTGTTTACATTAGTAAGTAAAAACCATGATAAAGACACCTGTACATTCTAAAGACAAAGTAAACTTGATGGTGGTGTACATTTACCTTGTTTACATTAATAAGTAAAGACCATGGTAAAGACACCAGTACATAAAGACACTTGCACATTTAACATGATGAGTGAAATGGTGGAAAGCCACCTCACTAGCTGTTGGGAGCCACCTTACGATTGTGTACAACAAAAAGTCTATTTATTAGTCCCCAACATGTTGACATTCCTCTTGTTCTCTTTCTCCTTTTCCTTTCCTCTCATTTATTCAGCCCACATTCATGCAACGCAATACGAATTGGTTTTATCTGCAAAATTCATAAATTGCAACATGCATAGAAAACCCAAAATGACAATCATAAATTGTACCACTAGTACATTATTTGACCAATCAAGTTCTCAAGACAGTGAACATCCATGAGTTTCAGTCCAATTTGAACCGCAGCCGTAGCAAAATTCAAATCCACACCTACAAAAAAAGGAAGAAATCAAAATATATATGCATGTAACAATCATTGAGGATTCAGAAATATACAAGAAATGCTTGCTAACCTGCATGTAATGTGTAAGCAGCCAGAACCCTTTTCCACAAAGAACTTGCATCTGGGGCATCTTCTCCATTGCTTCTTCTTAGCAAGGTCCATCACCATGATATCTTCCCTTTCCCTTTCATCCTTACTCAAATTCTGAAACTCCCTGCACTCAATTCCTGCATGCCATGGAACCCTGCACTGTGCACAGAACAGTCTCCAGCAATTGGGACACTCCGACGAGGTCACAACCTCTCCCCCATCATCAACCAACATAGCAGAGCAGTCCTTAAAAGGGCAGTAAAATTTCTGTGACCCCAGAACCGATGATTCACAAAGGGCATTTTCCCACCTATCAAACACTCCCTGTGGAATAATAGAACGGCATGATTGTGGCTCCAACATACCTTTACACTTCACATCAGGACACTTCACCATTGAAATGTTCTCCTGAATTTTAGTCCCAACATATCTGCCAATGCAGTCAATGCAAAATGAGTGATTGCAGCCGCTGTTTCTGAACATTTCGCAGGTAGGTTTGACATCCAGGCAGATCAAGCACAACCTGTCTGAGGATTGCCCTGTTGCTTTTTCCTTCCCTTTTAGCTTTTCCCTTCCCTTTTGTGTTTCAACATCTTTCTCTGCTTGTGGGTATTGATTAGCAATTGGTGTTCTTGAATAGCTTGCAGAGGACATGAGGGCCTCTTGCAGCTGCAACTCTTCAGCATATTTCTCATCTGAGGTGGTAAATATTTCTTCCTCATCATAGAGTGCTGCAAAGTGAAACTCATCAACCAAAAGAAGAGCAACAAAGCATGATGTTCCCTCCATTGTTGCTGCTTTCAATAATTCTCTCTTCATATATAACACACACACACACACACAAATTAACAAGAAAAAGGAAAAACTGACCATCTCCATCCATGTCCAAGAGAGAGAGAGCTTCCTGAAACTCAGCAATCTGTTCTTCAGTTAGGAAGTCTTCCTTGCTGTGATTCATATTCTTACTACTATATTTGAAAATTAACCTGAAAATGTGACCGACCCAACTGTTCATCTACTCGGCAATCCCTACAGATCTATCTGTTCAGGAGTCTCAGTCGTCTCTTGTACTACTTGTTCTTTGTGGCATTAGGACTTTGTTCGAACAAGTGATACTATGGAACTATTAACTCTTTAACACAACACTATAAATACATCAATTAATACAATGGAGATGGGTCACAGGAAGCAACCAAAACAAGGGGAATTTGTAGGAAATATTGGTACAAGTTGCAGGCACTTTCTTCAAGTTCGGATAATTTTGGGGATTTGACATTGTCAGTCTAAGACTTCTGTCCAATTGTATTGATTAGAACAGAAAGTGACATTATATTATAATCATTGGTCATTAGTCAAACATTTTTTCTTAATTATTAAGTTAACATAGAGACAAGAAATTGCATTGAAAACGTTAAGGAAAGTAGAAGGAAATCAAAAGGAAATAACCTGCTTCATTCATCAATACGTACTCCATAGTCCTAGTCTTTCCAATAAAAAATAAGAACCACCTAGAAGCTTCAACTCTTCACCACCCAAGATGATTAATATTGGTAATAGCTCATTAGCAGGTACATATGGCCAACAACAGTCTACAGTCCTAACATTCATGGTAAAAATGTTTTTACATACTAAATAATCAGCAAAATTTCTAGAATTTGGATTCAAAGTGGTTTACTGGAAGAATCAATTGCGGCTTGTAACTCTAGGGGTTAAAGAACATTTACTCCTTCATTTAAGACCAGAGTTCAAATGTCCCTTATAACAAAAAAAAAAAAAAAAGTGAGATTGATGGTGTGGTCACTGACTCACTGGTGGATGGGGGCAGTGGTGGAGCAAGAAGTGTATATCTGTAGGGGCACCACAGACAATGTAAAGAAAAGTTTGAAGAGATCAAATCATAAGAAATACAATACAAAATTTCGTATTGCAATGGTTTCCACTCCCACATAACTCATCCAACCAAGATTTTTCTCACCTGATATGCATAGAAAACAAAAAATGACAATCATAAATTGTACCCCTAGTACATTATTTGGCCTATCAAGTTCTCAAGAACATCCATGACATTGAGACCAACTTGACCCGCAGCCGTAGCAGAACTCGAATCCACACCTATAAAAAAAAAAAAAAAAAAAAGAAATCAAAACATGAGCAGATGCCTGTAAAATGAATACTATGCATGTAACAATCAATGAGAATTGAGAAATGCTTGCTATATATTTAACCTGCATGTAATGTGTACACAGCCAGAAGCCTTTTCCACAAAGAACTTGCATCTGGGGCATCTCCTCCACTGCCTATTCTTAGCAAGCTCCATCACCATGATATCTTCCCTCTCTCTTTCATCCTTGCTCAATTGTTGAAACTCCCTGCATTCAATCCCTGCATGCCAAGCAACCCTGCACTGTGCACAGAACAGTCTCCGGCAATTGGGGCACTCTGACGAAGTCACAACCTCTCCCCCATCATCCACCAGCATAACAGAGCAGTCCTTATAAGGGCAGTAAAATTTCTGTGACCCCAGAACCAATGACTCACAAAGGGCATTTTCCCACTTATCAAACACTTCCTGAGGAATAATGGATTGGCATGACTGTGGTTCCAACACACCTTTACACTTCACATCCGGACACTTCACCATTGAAATGTTCTCCTGAATTTTAGTCCCAACAAATCTGCCAATGCAGTCAGTGCAAAATGAGTGATTGCAGCCGCTGTTTCTGAACATTTCGCCTGTTAGTTTGACATCCATGCAGATCAAGCAGAAACTTTCAGAAGATTGCCCTGTTTCTTTTTCCTTCCCCTTTAGTTTTTTGAGGGCTGTTTGTGTTTCAACCTCTTCCTCTGCTTGTGGGGATTGATCAGTAGTACCTTGAGTTCTTGAAGAGACTGCAGAGGACATGAGGGCCTCTTGCAGCTGCAACTCTTCTGCATATTTCTCATCTGAGATGGGAAATATTTCTTGGTCATCATAGAGAGCTGAAAAGTAGAACTCATCAACCAAAAGAGGAGTATCAGAGCTTGATGTTCCCTCCATTGTTGGTTTCAATAGTTCTCTCTTCAGAATGGACCTTTGTTAATGTTTCCCATTCTCGTTTTCACCTCAATTTTTTTTTTTTCTCTATATGTAGTGCATGTAAGGGATTTGAAGAGTCTCAAATTCCTAGGGTTTGGTGATTGGATCAGTCGTATTTGAATTGAAAGGCATTACTCATCTCATTAATGAGTTTGGCTGTTGATAAGCTTTCTCAATTTCCCAAACGATTAGCACTATATGCTTCATGAGGTTTATTGCACCTTTTACCGTTAGTATTTTTTGTATTTTGTGCTTCTCGCTCCTTTTCCCCTGTAGTCACTCTCTTCTCTTTCCCATTCTCCCTCTTTTTTTTTTAAATTTCAGCCAACAAATCTTTTTTTAAATGATGATGAAACTTGTAGTCTTGTACTAGATTTGTATATATTCTCATTGACACAATGTTGCTGTAAATATGTAAATCTCATTATTCTGTTAACTTCAATAGTTTTGCTAGAACTTGTATTGTGTGTGTTGACAATAAGCTTGGCTTGTGTTCCATCACAAAAAGTTAAGGGGGCGTCTCAATTAAAATGGCTATGAAAAAATACACGTGGGGAGGAAAACCCATAATTTAGGCATGTTGGAGATGAAGAATCCGGAAACTTTTGAGAGAGTCAAACAAGGTTGAAAATATCAAAAATTTCTTAGATATAAGTACTCAAATTTATGAATATATCGACAGATATGTCGATATGGGCAAATATCGGTGTAAGTTATATAATTTTGAAAAAAACTTTAATTTGAATCAATCATTAACTCATGTATCATAAACTATTATATTTATGATAAATTTATATAATATGCATGAGTATATAATATGCACCGGTGATAGGTATGAATACAAAACTTGAACTATATTGAACTATTATGCATAAATATGAGATTAAAATTAACATGAGTATTTTAAGTGAAACTTTAGGAAGGTAAACACATTCAATAGCAGCCCCCTTCACATATTATTATAACACCCATTCTTCTTTAATTGTTTTAGAAAATAATAACTAAAAAAAAGGTTTTAGAAAATTATAACATCCATTCACTAACTCATTTAATGAAGACCCAGCCCACTAACCCATACAATAAACACCCAGCCCTACTAACCCAATAAACCAGACTTATCCACCAGAGAGGAACGAGAGAGAGAGACAGAGAGTTGCTGAGTTGTTGAAGAAATGCAGAGGAAAATGTGTTCCCTGCTGCCGAAAAGATATAGCTTACAGGCAAATTAAATATCGCCACTTAATAAATCCGATATCTCGCCCAATATTTTGGCAATTTTACCAATTTTTTCATCCTTGGAGACAAAGATGAGAAATGGTAGCAGCGGCAGATATGGGAGAGCAAACCTGCCTCACCCCACCCCATTGCCATTCCCGACGGGAATTCAGGGCCCAGATATGGGAGAGCAAACCCGCCTCACCCCACTCCATTGCCATCCCCGACGGGAATTCAGGACGGGGATGGAGATCAAGTCCCCAACGGAAATTCCCTGCCCCAATCCCAATAATGTTTAATGGGTATGGGGGGGGGAGATTCCCGGATAACTTTAAACAGGGATGGGGATGCTAGTGTTATCTCCGTCCCCGACCCGCCCCATTGTCATCCCTAGAGAAAACCCGCCTCGCCCCACCCCATTGCCATCCCTGACCAATACCTCATGAGAAAAACTCCCAGTTCCTTAAAAAACAAAATTTCCAAAGGACGATTGATAAAGAATTGATAAACAGGGACACTGAAAGAGGCTAAAGATGCTGAGTTCAAACCTCGGTGAAATAGAAAAAAGACAGAGAAAGAGGGAGTTGATATGCCAGTATAATCATAATCTTTCATTAAACACTACATCAGTCATAATATATGTTCACATAGAGAGCTGAATTTAATTTATATTACAACGACCCTTCTGAATTATGGGATTTCTTGACTATCAACCACAAACCCCTCCAAGAGGGAAAACAAAAAAACAAAAAAGGAAAAAGAGGACAGAAAATTCCCACCCAAAATAAAATGCCTACACTAACTTAACTAGTATGCTCTACTACACTGCTGTTTTCTAACTGTGTCCTCCCCCCATCCTTTTGTCTCCTATGTTACCATCAATGCAATTGAGTGAAGCCTAATGAATGCATGCTGCGAATAATCGCAACAACAGCCGAACAAATTAACAATTTCTCATGCTGGATGGATAGGGGAGCAAACCAACCTCCAAATCAGAGAGCCATAAGGAAAAGAATATATAATGATTTTATAGGAGCAAAACTGAATTACAGCGGCCGTGATACTGTTGACCCTTGGGGAAATCCATTTGCAGTTTTCTGTGGTTTCTTCTTGAAGTTGCTAATGCTGCAATGTGGACATATGTATTCCAGCCCATCTGTTTTTGCATAATCCTGCAAAATTTTCCATGTTGGAAGTACAGGTTATAAAACAACTGCCACATATAAAAGCCGAAGGAATTAGTTTTACTACCACAAGGTGCTTATGGATTTGTGTGATAAGATACCTTAAACGCACCGAGACCCTGCCTTCTGTCACAACCAAAGTGGGCCCACTCCCCACATATTCCACAGTTAACCCAATCCCCTGCTGCACTACTGTAGAACAGTATCGAATCTCATTGTAAGCAGACATTATTAGATAATATAATATGTTTCAACACTCAGCTGAAAAAATAAGATGGGATTCTAACCTGTGGCACAATAAGCAACACTCTCCATCTACATCATCATGAGCCAATTCATATTCTAGAAGGTAAGTCTCATAATGTCTTTTAAGTGTATTTCCAACACCCTGTGAAAACAAGAATCATACTCACCTGTATCATTTAAATACAATCTACTGAATCTTTCACTTAAAGGATGAGCAACTATTTCTCTATTCATCTGGTAGTAAATACATATTCTGTTGTACATTTGAACTAGATATTGAATTTTGAACAATATCACTACTCTCCCACAGCATTAACTGTTTCACATATCTGCTCCCACCTTTTCATTTCATATCCTTTTCCTTTGCAGGCAGGCCAAAAATCACCCTACTAGGTCTTTGTGAATGTTACAGGCATACATCATAAATTATATTAAAATTGAAAGACAAGATCAAAGGAGATTATAAGACATACAGTCATTCTATTAGTCATTGTGTAATTGCGCATCTTTGAGAAGATCTGTCCTTTCCAGTTGATGCCATTGCCAACGTGAAAACCTCCTCTGGTAACCACCTGGCAAAAACCTCAATCAAAAATAACAAATATTTACTCAACAAAATTCATTTTTAGTCAAACTTCAGTAAGGGAAACCTAAATCCTGGCAAAGGAATTTGATGAGTTCACCTCTTTATACAAGTTGTAGAGGTCAAGACGCTTTCCATTGAGAATTGCATCTGGAAATTCAGTGAGTCCACCTTGAGGAATGAGTCGAGTATGTCCTCGGAGGATTAGAAACTGCATTACATCCTTCAAAAATTCCTCCTGCTCCAGTGGGAAAAAACAAAAAAGAAGTAAGCGATTTGCAAAACAGAGAAGTAAAACCCAAAACATTAGTTTATTATCTTGGGAGTAAGAGATGTAACATTCAAAAGAATTTCTTACTCATTATCTGTACCATATAATAAGGGGATTCCTTTCATGTCCACACTTTTCTTTTTCCACTAGATCCCTCTTTACCTTACCAATTTTTTAAAAAATTTTAGTTACATGCTTACAACTTACATGAGAAAAAACAATCTCATATGGTATGTCAATTACTATATGGACAACAATTATAGTTGTGTATGTATGTGTATAAATATAGAAAGAGAGACCCAAACTGCTGGTTCTTCCTCTAGAACTAGTTCAACACCTACAAACTGATTTAACACTTTGGGCAGAACAACACTCACCTCTAAGCAAGAATGTATTGAGCTTCTGCCACAACCATGTTTCTTTAAAGGCAGAGGATTCAAGGAAATAATCTGCTTAGCCTGTGATGAGCTTGAGTACGATTTTCGTTGTGTTGCAGGAGTTAATCCAACAATATTGAGCTTTGTTGGGGGAGCAGGAGGCAGATGAGCCTTAACTTGGCCTCCATCATGACCATCTACCTCAGACATTCCAGAAAAGGGTGTCATTTTAGGACGACGAACATGAGGAATGGGCCTCATTGCAGCTATTTTCAATCTTTGCCTGGCTGGGAGTAAGGGTGTGCCAACCCCGTTCATTGCTCCAGTTTCTTTGTCGTCTTCATCTATCTTAGAAGCAGCAAGATTCGGAAGCCCCTGGCCATCATGAGAGCCCGGGCTTGTCTCTTGGTATGGTCGAGATCTCTTCCTACTAGGAGCAGGCGGTCTCAACCAAGTAGGAGGGCTGCTAAGAATGAAGTCATTTGATTTATTCTCTTTCCCCTGACTTGAACAGAAGAAAAGAAGGCGCTCAGCATCCTCTTTTTCAAACGAAGCAACAGGTAATCCCTGGATGCTGGCAATGCCAAGTGCAACTAGACTATGATAAGAAACATCAGGTGCGAGCTGCCTCAAGACCTGAAATTGCAGCCACAAAAAATACGGAAATTACAAAATGTTGAAAGAAAAATGGCTCATGTTAGTTCAACGGTTCAACCTAAATAAAAATTGAACAGTGAAGATCCAAGTCAACAAGGTAACCTTTTTTTATTAACATAATGCATTCCTCAGATAAAAGCAGATTGTAGAAGAAATAACTTTAACACTAATGTGGTAACCTCAAGAGTAGAATCTCCATTTTCTGAAGGTCCATTCAAGGCATGAGCATCAGATGCCTTTATAACAAGTTAAGTCTACCCTTTGAGGTATCTTAGAATCTCTTGTAATACCCCAACCAAAGAAGGGATTAATTTGATTACAACCACAGATTGGGAAGGTAAATGGTGACCAGCAGAGTCAAATACATTAATTTAGCGGGTATGAATTCTTGGTGTCCACAAAATTCTTTCACATCCTAAAAATGTCAACCAGATATCATGCTAGCAAAGACCAATAAGGAATAAGCAGGCAAAATACCTGTGAAGCCCATACAGGAACCTTCATGCTAACTTCAAATACTGTAGCCCCACAAGCAATTGAAGCAGATTTTCGCGGTTCAGAGGGAGGTAGTTTGTTTTCGTCATTGTTGGGCAGCGCACGCACTAGTTGACTATTTTCAATAATTTCATTCTTTATATGATTCTCCAAGAGCTGAAAATAAACAGGTCCCAGATGTATAAGTCAAACAGCTCCAATACCAGAATCTTGCCAGACAAGTTCTGTAGGATTACCTGATCATCAAAGCAAGTTTGTGCACTACCCGACACAAGAAGTGATATGTGTGCAGAACTACAGGTTGATACATCACATCGCATAGTCACAACACCACGAGAAAATGTCCCAGCTTGAAGAGGGGGTGGGGGAGCGCTGATCACATTAAAAAAATCATTCATTAATTAATTCTTATTCACTCAAGGGCATAAACTACTCAACAAGTCCTCTTTGGGGAATAAAATAAAAAAGTAACAGCAATTTAAAGTTCAATACATCATTGAAGATATTTTGGATGCCAAAATGCATTAATATTCAACATGTAAATGGTAATACCTATTTTATATTAAAAAATAAACAATAAGATGGTGTAAACCACTATGTAATTAAAAACTTGCACCTGATCCAATCAAGCAACAATAAAAAGACAGCTACCGTCTACATAAAACATCTCAAGGATCCAACATACCTAAATTTTCCATGAAGCTTGCTCCCACGCATCTGGAGCAACATAAACAAGAAAATGAGGAGAAAAGGTAAGGAAAAGAAGAACTCCTTGCACCATGATGATGATACAAAGGGAAGTAGATAAAACTAACATAGTTTTAATTTGTTTAGTTTTTTGATAGATATATTATTAACCAAGTTATGTTAGGCAACTCTTTTGTTTATTATTCTTAAGACAACAATTAGTTTAATTGGGCAAACCAAGCACTTTCCACCAGGGCAAGAAGAAAAGCTTCCCCACAAATAGAGGTATAGGAAAAATCAAACACAACAAAACCAGGCAAAAAAAATCACACTCACTTCGATGTTTAAGAGGGCATTGAGACCATCCTCCAAAGGTTCTAATAAGCTTGCATCCTGAAAACAAGTCAGCCCATAAACAACTATCCAATAAGTCTATGGAAGAGGTGATGGGTGTGTTCATTTCTTCCCGCATATGTGTGTATGTGTTTCTAAGTGAAGAATTAGTATTTAAAAACGGGTAAAAGAGGTACATCCAAGCTTACCAATGTGGAAGGCTCCCCACAAACAAGAAACCTCAAGCTCACATCATCATCATGTATCTTTATAGCAGGGAGAGTACCTAAGGCACTTTCTTCATCTTCCTCCACATCTGCCTCAGGGGGGTCAACATTGATTTTTATACAGTCACCAAGGAGGCATGGCCCCAGCTCACCACTAGATTTATGTCTGTTAGCAGGAACGGCGTGGTTGTTTTGTACACAATAAAGCCTAAAGGAAGCATATGCAAGTTGGAAAGCATCCCATGTATGAGTTGATGAACTGCAATCCACAAATGAGACAAACATCAACTGCAATTGTCAAGCCTCTTTTATTTGCTTGTAAAGATGTCTCAATTAACGTGTGTGATATACACTTGGATAGACAGCCTTAGCCCCCGAAACAGTGAACTTCCTATCATCATTTAGTGTTTATAAATTTACATATACGCATGTGCACATCACAAATTTTCTAAAATGGAATTTCTTTGCTTGTAACCAATCCAAGAAGCTAGCTATAGCTAGACATTGAATACACTTTATGTGCGTGCTTAGATAAAAGAATAAGAGATAAGTACCTCTGCACCACTGACAGTAATGCATGTCGAAAATGGCAAGCAGCATAAGAAGAAAATGCATCTTTCCAATATATCACATAAGGAATTCCCTGCAAATGAAACATACTTACTCAGCCAAACTTTTCAACAAATTTAAGTTAAACAATAACAGGCTTGCAGTTCTGAAACAATAATTCCAACACCCTAACTAGCGATTTCTTAGTGAACCCTGGTACTGAAAAACTGAATTGATATTTAATAAGCCTTACTAAGATTACCTTAGAGTGAAGTGCCACTGCCAATTCTTCACCATTTGGAATCTCCAAATAAACCTGCATAAATGTATGAAATGAATTTGGGTCTCATGCCAAATCAACTACAAGCATATTACAAAGAACAAATGGAAAAGAAGAGAACACAAATCATCAACCAAATTGGGGAATGAACTGCATGCAGATTGCCAGACCACAATACACCATGCAATACACACTTTCCTCACACTTCACAAGACATTTTTCCTGATAGCTACTCCTTGCTTTTTCAATATTTTGTCAAATAACTCACCCAGAGTTATGGAATCACATGCCAACAAATTTATATAAATCACAGATTAAGAAAGTAATGCACCAACTACATCTCATGAATTAAATTTTTCCTTAATTCACCAATGCAGGACAGAACAGGGGGATAGATAAAATGTACACAATTACTAAAAAAATCAAAAAGAAAGGGGGCTTTGCGAGTTCAGAAATCTAACACATACAGTTGTAGGCAATGTGGCACCAAAGATCTCAGAAATAACTTCAGCAGTGGACACATCAATATCTCCCCAGACAAGAGAACCAACTTCATCATTCTCAAGCTGTTGACCTTGCAGGTATACAAGATTCGGCTTATATGATTCAAGAGTTTTGCAAAACTCCTCTTTGCTTGGGTTGGTCAGATTTTGAACCTGCATTGAAAGAGTCACAGAAATGATAAATTTAGAAACTACATTGAAACAAGGAATTCACCTAATAAGCTATTAACAACAAGGTGCCATTAACAAAATTATACAAAATACGCTCCAAATTTGATATTCAGAAGAGAATGGTAACAACTGATTTTTCACCTCCAAACGCCCTGAAGAGACTAACTCCGGAAATGGGTATCTGCGTTTATCCTCTGGGATGTCATTAGGACATTTGTCTTCAGAAGTTTTCCCACAAGTGACTGCAAGAAGACTACAAGTGTGCTTTGAAGCTCCCTGAGAATGAAACATTATTTCCCTGCAGGCCCCCAGAGAGTTGGCAAAGCAAAGAAGCTCAAGCTCCTCACAGAAGAATTAAAACCCACAAGACCATCGCATCCGCTAGATTATAACACTAAGGACAAGCATCAATTTCCACCCTAACTTGGATTCCAATCACACCAGCCTGATCAAAATTCGAACTTGGCTAACATTCTAGGAAGGGGATAACCAAATCTGCTAAGAGGGATCAAATTCCTCCTCAAAACAAAGTCACAAAGCACAACTTATAAATCTCAGAACCAAAATCTTCCCCAAAAAGCCAGCATGTACTCAGCAAAAGGTCCTAGCAACAAGATCCAAGACCCAAAACAAACCAAACCCTATCTCATAAGGATGAAGTTTAGTGGAAAATAGGAGAAAAATAAACAACTTTTGCTTAATGTCGGAAGCAAATTGGAAGGAACAAAAGAGCCCTCGAATTTCAACCCCGAAAACTGTTAATACTGAAAAAAATGGCCGACACCCAAAGGAGAAAACCTGGGAAAATCAACGAACCTGGGAAGAAAACAATGGGAAATCACTCCCTCAGACGATAAAAACATAAAAGCTCACCGACCCAGATGAGGATTTTGAGGAACTCGAAGAACCCAAAAGATGAAATCAAGAAATATGGACGACCCAAGTGAGTCCGTAGCTTCTACAATCACAAAAACGCACAAAACGCTCGAGTAAAGTATGCAAAGAGAACCCTAAGCCCATAAAATCCAAATCCCAAAAAGAAATTCGTATAAAAAATCGATTCTAATAAGAATTGATTTATTTATCTCTTTCTTTCTTTCCATGTATCTAATTCACCACCAAATAAAATCAAATGCTCACAGTCACCAAAATTTAATAAATTAAAAAAGTAATTAATATTCCCATTTGTTAATAGGTGGGGGTGTGTCAGAAAAATGCATTCCCACATATCCAACCTCAAAAGGTCAAACATAACAAAAAAAACATTGAAACAAAAAAAAGACCAAATTAAAAGCCTTTTGACGAACTGATAAAGTAATAAACTTGGATTGGAACCCGATGTGTTTCTTAGTGTAGCATTAAACCCAAAGCTAGTAACTTTCTACGAAGTTGGAACCCAAACCAAACCAAAACAAAACAAGGAGTAGTAAGTTTCAAGGTCCCATTAAAATTTTGACACAAGATTCGGAAATTGTGGAGGTAAAGGTAACAACAACAGTGTTTTTGTTTTTGTTGTGGTCGTGCTCCAAAAAGATAATCAAAGAAAGCCCAGGATTTCTTTACTATATTTGTTTCTTTACGTTTTTTTGCGTTTATTAAGATTAATTTTGGTTTTTGGTTAAGGTTGGTGTTCGTATTCATAATTATTCTTTTCGGGTTTGATGAAGTTGATTGGGTGCATGAGATGAGACCCTGATCTTATTTGCCCGGAGCTCGATCAAGCTCATCCAATTCCCAGTCTCCATCAACATCTCGCTCGCACGTGCGCGCGTGGTTCACACGCTAGTTGTCAAAGTGCCAACAACTGCCAATTGATTACTAGAAAAGAGTAATTACAAATAGCATTCAGAAGTGCAATTACTATTTATAAGCTGTTAATCTCCCAACTCGTTGGAACTCAACTTGAAATTTGAGCAATGTATCGATGAGTTATGTTGAGAGTATAAAGTATAAAACTCACATTGAGAATATGAAGCATTATATATATTACGATTGGTCACGTGTGCTTTTTTATAAATCGTTTATGTGTTTGGCTCAAATAAAGTTGAGGAATGAGGATCTAAGACTATATCCCACGCTGGAAATGTTAAATATTGTGTTACAATTTCTAATGTCATCAGTTTCTCCACGGTTAGAAAATTTCGAGTTGAGTCTGGAACGAAAAATTAGATAAACTTTTAGCAAAAAGTTTCAACTTTTACCCTCACTTGAAGATGTGACATTCAAAATATTCTAATTAAGAACTCCTAGTTTACTTAAGTATCAATTAAAGACTTTTTGTCAATTCAGTCAGAACCACAGTTTAAAATTGGTCACGTGACCCGCACGTGACTAATTTGTGGGGGCAAAAACACATTTTCTCTTCAAAAATATATATATCATTAATAGAATTTTTAAAATTTTGATAAAAAAAAAAAAAGAAAGAGAAAAAGAAAAAAGAGGGGGTAAGAGACACAAAACACCCCCACCCACTTTCATTCACTTCTTCGGCCACCAGCCGACAACTACCTCATCCCCATGCACCTGCGACTTGCCTCCTCCCCTTGCGCAGTGACCATCTTCCTTCTGTGACTTCTCTCTTTCTCTATATCTATCTATCTATATATCTATCTATCTATCTCTCTCTCTTACAACTTCGCCAACTTTGAAATCGAACTCCACAAAGACCTCCAGAAGAACAAGGTTCTCGCCGACGCTCTCCAGCTCTACCTGGACCTCGTCAACCTCAATGTTGTCCTTTCCATTCTCAACATCTTTAGCCACAACAATACCAACATCTGCCATCGATGATGTTCACACCACTTAGTAGAGAATGAAAGAAAGTGAGAGATAGAGAAAGAGAAAGAGAGTGTGAGAGACAAATAGAGAGATTTGGCAGGGGAGAAGGAAGTGAAGGCGGAAGGAGGGAAGGAAGAAAGGGGGTCGATGGTGGCTGAAGAGGGGAGGGAGGTAAGGTATGAGTGAGGAGGGTTATGCATCCTCCCTAGTCCTTCCCAATTTTTTTTAATTATTTTTTTTTTTTACTACTATTTTTTAATAATGATTAAAAAGACATTGTGCCCCCCACAAATTGGTCACGTGCGGGCCACATGACATATTTTAAATTAACGGCAATTATGACTTAATTTACGAAAAGTTTTTGATTGGTAATTTGGTACTTAAGTAAATTAAGAGTCTTTAATTAAAACACTTTGAATGTCACATCCTCAACTGTAATAATGGATAAAATTGTCTAAAACACTTTGAATGCCTTTTGTTAAAATTTTCCTCGAAAAAGTTATCAAGTCAATCACATTCCAGTTGAGCTAGAATTAGGGATTTAGCTCCACCCAATTCAATTTAACTTAGGGAGAGTATGCAAGGCCGGCCTTATAGGATTTCTTTTGATTTTTAGGAATTTTAGCCCACTAGTCCAATGAAAAGAAATCTCTTTTATAGCGTTTCGAACAATTTGGACTTGTTTTCTAAAGTAGACCTCTACAGCGGCTCTACTTACTAAAAAAAATAAAAAATGAGCTTCTTATATTTAAGTTGTATAACTCAAAGGTAGACCTCACATTTTTTAGTCTTGCCGAGGACCTCTTAAATTCTAGAACCAGCCATGAGACTGAGGTAAGACTTGGGTTGCAAAATTACCAACTTGATCAAATTTGAGTTTAACTCAACTTAGGTTTTTGGCCCTATTCAACATCAATTTCACCCTGTTAGAATTATCAACTCCATAATTATAATTAATATCATACACACAAAATAATAACTTTAAGTCTTGATAAAAAAAAACCTTGAATTATATCTATATTTTTTGAACTATGAGTTGAGCTCGTGGGTTAATTCACAGGTTAGGCTCTCGCAGTCTCACATATGTTGAATCTAACTCAATTAACTCGAGCAAGATATATCAACCTGAACTTAGAAACTTGTTAGTGTTGGGTTGAACTTGAGTTGAATCTAGTTAGAGCATGTGTAATGGTGGGTGTCAATTGACAATTCAATTCAATCATATTGACTCCTATTTTTCAACTATGTCAATTATTAACTAGACATTAAACTGTTTTGCTGCAATGATTCAAGTCAATTGCATAAGTCAATACCAATATGTTTTTTAATATTTTTGTATAATCTCTTACAAATTTAAAACTATAAATCTAATTATTTTGTATATTATACCATTAAAAATATTTCAATTAAATCTTTCAAATGAGTCTAATATTTAATATTTTTAAATAATTTTAAAACCATAATAAAAAAATTAAATTTTAATAAAAACTATAATTTAATTGGTAGGATATATTAATTGGGCAACACAACAGTCATATATATATTATATTAACTACATTAATCAAGTCAATTGGGCAACACAACGGTCATATATATATATTATATATTAATATATATTAACTACATTAATCAAGTGGGTTGCGCACTCACGTGGAAGCCACAACCACTGCTACTGTAAGTTGACAAGGTGGGGCAGGGGCAGGTTCTTTGGCAATCAAAGCTTGCCACCTGATCATTCTTTCCCCTCACATGGGCTAATTTTTCAAGTAGCGTCTATTATTCTTTTAACATTTGTGAGGTTAATTTATAATTTTTATATCAATTTTTTGACATCCATCTTGACTTTTGACATCTAGTAATTCAATTTTTAATATTAACTCTTCGTTGCAGACCTTTTTTCTTTCATAAAGTCAATAAATTAAAATTAACTTGACATTAACATCACTATTGCACATGCTTTTACATCTCTAGTTTTAGTAGCCTTAATAAAATGAAATGAAAATATATTTGATCTTTGCTTCTGCCTGCCTCCACAAGAAGGTTAGGTGTCCTTAATATTATGGACATTAAATAGTAGCATGATAGTGAAAGGCAAGTAAAGTAATAGTATCATTTTGTTTGTAAATCACCGGCCTAGTGATCTACATGAGCAGGGTCGGTCTGAGGACTTTAGGAGGCCTTAGGTAAAATTAAAAATTAAGACCCTTTTTGAATAAAAAAAATTAATAACAAGTAATTTCTAACTTGATAATCCTAAAATTAGCGAAAGAAATTGAATAAATAGCACTAATTTGAATTAGTTAAGTACACACAACTATTCTATCAACATATTTAATTAAATATTACAAAATGGTAAGAGGTCTTTTTTTTATTAAGACAGTGGATCCAATTTTGCAATAAGATAAGAGGATCCAATTTCTAAACGAATATCTGACAAAAAAGAATATTTAATTAAATTAGTTTTCAGTTTATTAATTTAAAAATAAATAAATGGTAAGAGTGAGTAAGACATATTTGTTTTTTTTTTTAAGTCAATAAATCGAATTTTGCAATAAGATAAGAGACCCAAATTAATTGCAATAGGAGGCCCTGGAGTAGATTGGGCCCCAGCCCGCCTAGCCTCAAGGTCGGGCCTGTACATGAGGCATGCATCAACTGATAATCTTTTTTTTTTTTTTTACTGATAATCTTTTTTTTTTTGGCCAAGTTTTTTACTGATAATCTTTAATTGTTTAGGATGGGTTCAAAATTTGATTGTCTCCAATATAACAAAAAAAACAAAAAAACAAATTTTATAATACTTTTTCAAGCATATATAATATGTAATATGCATTTTTCAAGGACTTTTGACAAAAAAAAAAAAAAAAAGATTATATATGTGTTATAACTATAAGATCATTTTTCAAAACCCACGTTAAACATGTTGATTTTCTAAAGGTTGTCGTTTACTTGATCAAACATTAATTATTGAGAGAGATATGCATGTCTATCAATAAGCATTGGAACATGTTACGATCTTGAAACACACATGATGTGTATATTCTGCAAACAGTGATGGACCATTTTACTTAGCACATATGGACTAATTACTTGATTAAACCAATGAAAAATTTCAAGCTTGATTTGAAAAAACAATGAATTCAGCTTGAAGATCAGATCATGATATCTGGGAAGAAGGGCTGCAAGATAAACAGATCATCCCATAGCCCTCAATTTGGTGAAGTACTTGAAGTTAATTTTCATGTTCATGATTTCCGGCCCTATTTAATTTCTTCATATTTGATCACCCTTTTCATAATAATGTACTTAAGCAAATTCAATATATGAGAGAATGGTACCTTGGCACACAATACCCTTTTGATCTAGTACGTGCAACTTGGACATTAAAGCTGCCCTTACCAAAACAATGAAGAGTCCAATATTGCTGACAAAATTTGGGGGTTGGCCGCCTAATTAAGGGTGTCATTGCAATTGTTGCTGCTCCAAAGCCTTTCATAGTGTCAGAGTAGTTTTACTCATGTGTTGGCCGAGTAATTACATATGTTTCACATTATCCAATATGAGTTATTCACATATTCAGCTTATGTGACGCCACACATGCAATTGCATGTGAGAAATGTGGAGTTCTAGTGTTGTCCCATAGTGGAGGTACGCGTTATGTCTCTACATTCATTATTGGATGGCCAAATGATACTTTTGGTCCATGTACTTTCATAAAATTTTCATTTTGGTCATGTTATTTTAATTTTGACAATTTTAGTCATGTACTTCCGATACGATAACAATTAAATTCAAATCGTTAACTTTGTTTAAATTGATGATGGAAAATCCGATGTCTTTGCATGTGAGTGATATTTCAGACATCTTACTCCACCTGGATACTTATATATGTAAGATCATACCTGCCATTGAAAGCAATCAATTTGAAAAAAAAAGAAATTTTAACGTCAAAATTAATATATTAAATAGCGGATATGAGATTAAATAAGCATTTAGATGAACTAATTAAAATGTTCAAAATGCCACTTATGTGCGAAGCACGTACTTCACGTGAGATTTTTCGTCAACAATTTAAACGATATTAACTATTTAGACTTAATTACTAATGTATCAAAAGTAAAAATCGCAAAAAAAAAAAAAAAAGTACAAGATCAAAGTAAAAATTTTGTGAAAGTAAAGGTAACTAAAAATGACATTTGGCCTCATTGGATATTCCAATTTCCCTCAGTCTCCATTTAAGTTTTCCATTTATTATAAATTTATAACAGACTTAAAATGAAAGCGATATATAGGCAAAAATAATTAGGAGAAGTCATACTCAATCATCTCATAATAGATCTAGGCCCGGATACAAATAAATTAGTAACACTGATTCAAACTTCAAAATCATCTCAATCATTATCTGTTTCTGCAATTAAAAAATGCCACAAACAATTCCACTAACTCAGGGCCTTGATTAATTCCTCTTCCTACTTAGCAGTGTTAATTACACTGCATTATATATCTGCTCATGATCATATATATATGATCTTGGTGAGCTGAATCCAAAAGTGAACCACAAAAAGAGTACTAATTAAATAAAAATAGTATATATATGATCTCATGACTAGTAGTTAAAGCGCAAATATTTTTGCGTGACGAGATTTAGGGATTGGCAGATCATGTTGTTGGCGAGAGTCGCTGCAACAATTTTGACTTCTATAAGATGCTATCATTTGCTTGGTAGAAACCTCTAATTCTCGCATCTCATCTATAAAAATCTGCCTGTTTCGGCACTCTATGCTGCAAAATCCTAAATCACCTCTGCATAAATTCACACTAATAATTAATTAAATCATATATATATATATAATGGACGAGCTTTAAATTTAGACTGAATTTTATTCAACGAAATGTCTCACAGCGTTCTTCAAATACTGTTTGAAGGTTGTGAAACATCCCATTAAACGAAATTCCGTTTTTATAAAGTACTTAAAAATCTAAATTAATGAAGTTGGAATGTCATGAATTCATAATTAAGTTGTTATAAGTACCTGTACATGTAGACCTCTTTATCAAGGCTTAATCCCTTGTTGCATAAGTGGCATGTTTTTAGGAAGCAATTAGATCTGTGGGTTGTTGTGGGTAGTCTTTGCCTCAGTCTGAGTGCAGATTTCACAACTATATTTGACTTCTTCCCTTGTGTTGAGATCTGTGTAAGGATTCTCAACCCAACAGCACCCACTGATGGTATTGATGATAAGCCCTTCATAGGACTAGTAGTAGTAGTGGTAGTACTGCCTGCATGGCCAGTACCATAGCCACCATAGCTGGTTTTATCACTCATATATATTGCTCTGCTTTTTCAGTACTAGGCTACTCGCTGCAGGGTCAATCAATTTGAACTTTGAGGGTCTCCTCCTCACTTGGAAAGCTTTAATTAAGAACAAGAAGAATAGAAAATGGATGAGGGTTTTGTGAAGTTTAGTTCAGGCTTGGCCATGGATATTTAAAAGCGCCTTAATTTGTCCACATACAGACATATATTAGCACATGGAGAAGCACGTGGTGCAATTTGGTTGTCCTATACCACCTTTAATTACCGCATCTTATTCCTGTGTGCAGGGTTAAAAGTTAAAACAAGTTGAAAACACAATAAAAAATAAAAAGTGGTCAGCTTTGATGAGACTGAACCCACCATTTCCATTTTCCCAGCCATTGGTTTTGTAACTTTCTTTGCTCCTACGGTCCTACCAGAGAATGAGACTAGCCATGAGAGGAACCTTTTGCTTGGTCCAACATGAAAAACGTGATTATAATTGTGAAATTAAATATGTGGATATCTGCATGCCACCAATCTTTAATTCTTAATTATTTCCATCACATTCCTTGTCCCCCATTATCGGGAAGATATTATTCCACTCACAATACTGTTGGCATTAAATCATTCAAATTTGTATCATCATCATCATCATCTTCAAATATGATGATGAATAAGCAGACGAAATTGTCAAAAGTGCTCATTTAGCTTATGTTGTAGTGTTTGTAAATATATATATATATATATATACATATACATATTCGATTTGGTGAAGATTAGTGAACATATAAACGTGCTGCCGAACAAATGGTTCGGAGAAGATTTTTTAAAACAGTGCTTTCTCCGCCTGGTTTTGAGGGTATAGGCCAAATAGTTCACCTCATTCCCTCGTAGGGTATAAAATAACTTTTGTGGAGGCGTTATATTAGAATTTAGCTCTGGGATTTTGGGCGTATAGAATGATCTTTGTGGAGGCGTTATGTCAGGGTTTAATTATGAGATTTTAGGCGGAACTCAAAATTCCAGAGTTAAACTATAACATAAACACTGACAAACCAGGTCGAGCTTGCGAACGTGCGATGGACCTATATATATATTTACAGATTCGATCAGATGTGCACCAACGAACATGTGTACATATCACCGAGACGATGTTTTTATAAATGCAGTGCGCGCTTGATGCTGCTTCCTCAGTCGAGTTTTGAGGGTAAACCCTCATCTTTTCACCTAATCGATCCCCTCCTAGGCTATAGAATGAACTTGGTAAAAACATTACGTTAGGATTTAATTTCGAGATTTTGAACAGCGTTGAGCTCTCAATAACTACAAAATTTTGCACTATCAAGCTCTCAGCATCATATGCGAATGTCAGCACGTTCGCACCAGAATGAGCCTCTATATATATGTATATAGTCTCATAACATATATATAGAAGGACCTTAAACAGTACCAAAAGGAATTAAATAAACCAAACAAAAAGAAAAGCAGAATCCCTGCTAAATTAAATCATTGGTTTGATTTCCCCCCTCCTAAGGTCTACTCTTTACTTTTTACTAATGCTCTTGGTACTCTCTGTCCTAGAGCTGTAGTTGTTTAGGTTTTTATTTTGGGCTTCGGCTCCTCTTGTACCCAAAAAAAAAAGAAAAAAAAAAAGAAAAGCATTATCCCAAAAATGTGCTTCCTCTATATATGATATATCCACCTAATTAAAAAAATAAGGTTTCCTAATTATAAAATAAAAGCAAAAATAGACAAAGAGCACATTATTAATAGAATATGATATAGGCTTCTTAATTAACTAATTATATATAGAGATAATTAGGCTTGGGTCTTTTAGAAAAACAGTTTTTAAATGGAAATCGGAGGTGTTTTAAAATTTATATAAAAAAAATCTTTTTAATTCATAATAAAGTTCTTTAATTTATAAGAAATTTTTTTTAATTCATACTAAAGTCTTTTTAATTTATAAGAAAATTCTTTTAATTCATAATAAAGTCTTCCCCCGATTTGAAGGGTATTTTCCCTCCTAAGATGTAGAGTGAGATTTGTAGAGGCCACGTGTTAGGTTATAACTCCTGAATTTTGGGTGGAGCCTAAAATTCCGAAGTTAAAATTTAACATAAAACCGTCAAAAAAGAAAAATAAAAGGACTTGATTAAAAACCCTAAATCACTACTGGTCTTAATCTAAGAAAGACTCATAAAATGGACTGGATTCTAAAGTCTCCCTTATATATATATATATATATATATATATATGTTTCTCAATAAGGAGGGGTGTCTCACTGTCTCCTTTTATATATCTAATAGACACAACCTAGCTATAAGAAACAATATGATAACTAGGTTGTGTATATCCATTTGATGGTGGGTGCATATTATAACTTCGATCCATTTAATTTAATATATAGCCGCATGCAACCATATATTCATGGAACTGTAAAGTCATATACATGTCCTAATTTATATATATATCCTTTAATTCCATGAGACCATTTTCATTTACATGACAATTAAGTTGAAAAGTACTTTACAAAAATATTGGAGGATTTGCTGATGAGCACTTTTTGAAGTAGCAAAGCTAGCCATGCATGTGCATCCATTAGTACTGAGTATTTCAAGGACAGATAGATCTCATGTGCACAAAGAAAATCTTCTAAGATATTCCTAGTTTTTAACCTCACCATTCGAGCACCTTTCATTTTTTGATTGTTTAAGGTACAATATTCAGAAAAAGTGACAATAATATGTATCATACCATACTTCAAAATTTCGATCTCCGGCCACAGGTGTAGCTCACATGCATTGTCGCTCCATATATATATATATATATATATATATATATATATATATATAATATAGTTACTAGTTCTAGCTAGTTGTGCAAATTGATTATGAAAGTTATATGTTTTACATCGTTGTTGAGCTTGTAGTTCAATTAATTGTTGGGAAAAGCATATACATAGAAAATCAAATTGAAAATACTAGCTAAGTATGGCTACCAAACATTCTCAGATCACTTTGGCATGCATGTCATCGATCTCACTTTATAAATTCCTCTACTGTACATAGCTTTGCATCTCCCATGAGATCAAAAGGTTATAGATAGAAGTAGATATATAGAAGGTGCTGTATGTGAACTCGTACACATGGGCAAATTATAGTTAATTAGTGTGGATTCTAACTAAAAGTGGGATGCATATATGCACTAATGTGTATATGGGGATCAGACCCCACAGAGTTAATTTTTGCAAAGATGCTTCCTTCAGCTTCAATATATACGATATTATTCTATATTAATCTAAAACTTAATTGGATTTCTATATATATTGACAAGATATATATTTATGTTGATAAGATGTTTATCGTCATTCTCTATATTATTCTATATATATTGACAATATATATATCGTCATCAGAAATCGTCATTCTCTACAAGCGTCTAGAACAAGATGAGGCATGCATCTTCCTGTTTTTCTTCCCTTATATTTATGTTTGGGTATTGTATTGAGAATCAATGGCTTTTGCAATTTGTTTAGGAATAATTGACTAGCTGGAAAAGGTAAATTTTGGTACCGTTTTCCAGAATATAAGACCATTTGCCAGTCCTCTACCATTCAATTAAAGCCATGTATGTGTGGAGTGTGGACCAATATTCTAGTATCCTATTGACTATATAATCTTAATTTTTACTACTGATGAGGGTGTGATTAACGAGCTTGAAGATCATTGGTTAATCTCTAGCATCAAATAATAAGACCATATATGCATGGCCCTCTACTATCCAAAGCCATATAAGATGCATGTATGTATGGGATGCATGTAATATATGTTGTTAAATGTTAATTAAGACTAAACTTGCAATACAAGAAAGCATTAAGTATATGATATGAATCTGCCAGTGCAACACCCACCAAGAGGAATAAGATGCATTTAAGTAACTAGTCCTTGTCCCTAAGGAGGGGCAGTGATTCCACATTTAGGATTCAGACTGACGATTTATGCGTATAGAAAATTAGGATTAAATATTAAATATTAATAATTTTTCAGTAAAACAACAATACACTAATTTTTTTTAGTTTAGGTATTAACCTAGAATAAAACATTTTGGATTAGATCACAAATCAGTTTGCTATACAGTTGTGATTGTCGAACAGTCACAGTTGTGACTATCGTTGAAAGTCATAAAAATTCAAAATTTATAAGAGTTTAATACTTTTGATTTAGGTTTGGGTATGAAGTCATATAACCTAGAGACTAAACATTAAAGTTTAAGCCTTGCAAACATTGAAAAAACAACAAATCAATAAAAATGTTGTGATTGTTAAAACAGTCGTACCAGCTTGGTAGAACTATGTTTTTTAAAGTTAGTACTTAAATTAAAGTTTAGTATCCAAACTAAAATGACATAAATATTTTGGTAGTTAAAATGAAATAACATTGAAATTTGATACATAAAAGTCAACCGGACCTTTATGCATATGGCCCATTGAACACTCATTTTATTCTCGCAGGGGAATTTAGTAAATTACAATGCAGAAAATGTTGGGTATATCCGTATATATATAATTAAGAATAAAATATATTTTCCATACGATAAAATTAAAATAACTCACATCATGTGATTAGATAGTGGCAGGTATGTATGCGGGTTTTCAAAACCTTCTCAAATTCGAATTCCACCACTATTACAATTTGCCACTCTTTGCCTATATATTATCCTTCATCCTCATAAACCCTACACCTATATGTCTATATACTCATATCGGCCCATCTCCCAATCCCTATCAAACGTGCCCAAACCTATACAAATCTCTATTACCTCTAAACTCCAATCATGTCTAAGCTTCCTATAAACCCTTTTCTCGTTCTCAGGTTGGTATACATATTTTGTTCTTTTTTACACACAAATTAATTAATATATGTATGAGTTATCATTTTATTAATCATCATGTATAGTTGGTATCTTTCTTTTCATTTTCTCAATTGTTCTTATAATATAATGTGTTTAATTAATTAATTAGTGCGTGCAGCAGGCGATGGTATAAGGTTGCAGCAGAGAGTGGTAGTACTGTAAGAGTGCAGCCGGCAGTGACAATGGCGAGGACGGTGACAAAAGAATCCGGCGGCAGCGTTGTAGCAGATGATCAGCATCAGCATCAAGCTTTTTGGATGAGAGATCCAAAGACAGGCAACTGGATTCCAGAGACTCACTTTGAAGAGGTTGATGTTGCAGACCTCAGGGAGAAGCTCCTCCCCAATAAATACTAACTTATTAGTTAAATATACCATGCTTATATGCATGGGGCCATATATGCACCCATATGGCCGTATGTATAAGGACAGTACTTGGGTTACCCCTTGGGGTACTCCAAGATCACCCCATTCCTCAAATTCCGAATTTGGCAATTTCGGTGCATAATTGGATTCGTTCACTTTTTAGATAACTTATTAAAGATCATCTCTGCAAAAAATCAAATCAATTGAAAATCGTTTAGTTATATATTTATTGCCAAATTAAGTAGAAAAAAACGATGGTTTCCGATTAAAGAGTGATTTTTTACTTTTAATCGACAAAAATTATATAACCAAACAATTTTTGATTGAGTTGATTTTTTGCAGAGATTATCTATAATAGGTGATCTAAAAAGTGAACTGTTCCAATTATGCGCCGACATTACCAAAATTGCAATTTTGGGAGGTGGGGTGACCTTTAGAGGTGACCCAAGTACTGTCCTATGTATAATATATGTGGCATATACACATATATGCTGAGGTTCGCAGTGGACCGATTCGATGACTTTACTTGGAGAAGGAGATCGAATATTACAATAACTCTGAATTTTTTATTATGAAATAACAGAAGGATTCAATACACATTGAATT
The DNA here is from genome assembly GCF_963921425.1 of Dryas octopetala. Lineage (NCBI taxonomy): Eukaryota > Viridiplantae > Streptophyta > Magnoliopsida > Rosales > Rosaceae > Dryas > Dryas octopetala. Next base: position 18,011,930 of record NC_141369.1, read on the forward strand.
TCCTCTTAATCCATCTTATTTCTGCAATTACAAATCTTTCATCTTCTTCTTCAATACACATTGAATCACGAAACCATAGAGTAATTGGAGTCCTCACTAGAAGTCTGTGTGGATAAGAGTCCTTGGCAGAGTAGTATCCTAAAATTATAGGACTATTTTTTTTTTGGGTAAGTATGGAGGACTAAGATTAATTAAGGGGAAAAGGAATCTCTTCCTATTAAGATAGGGATTCACGTATATCGCAAGCGCTGACATTACACATTCTGTCTCGAATAATACTGTTTTTTGATATGCCTTGTGCTATGAGGGTGGTGATTTTGGCTCCTACAAAATATGCTAATTACTAACCCTTTGATGGGGATGATTTTTTGGCTCCAATGAAATTTATTTAATCAGATCTGAAAAATACATCTTCACTGTGAATATGTATTCAAATTTGATTTTAAAATTTTAGATTTGCTCAATTAATTAAAATTTTTCATTTCTGTGTTATGAGCATTTTAATAGGTAGAAATACAAAATCCAACAATTATAACAAGATTGGAATTGCAAAAGAAACTAAGTACTACCAAGCGTTTAGAGTAGCTTCTTTCCCTAAGTACTACCAAGTGATATATGACAAACAATCTAAGCAAAATACAAAATTCTTCCCTAATTTGGGGGGAAAAGAGTTAAAAAGCGACATGTTTCTATCTGAGAGAAAAAAAAGTGCATATTCATAGATGGTTACAAGTACAGCTGAATAAGCTCATCGCTGACTACGGATGGAGTGAGTACACCCAAATCTGTGAAGAGTAGAGTAAGATACTGAGGAGGAGTATAATCGCGGGCAGACCTTTCAACCTCAACCTTTGATGGAATGGGTACCCCAAAATCAATGGGGCGTAATGCAGGGGCCATGTCTTTCTGGTCCAATGGATAAAGACGAGCAAACTGGAACACAACAGATCAAACATGTAACGTTTTGCGGAACCAATGAACAAACATTGATGTGTGGAACTACAAATGCCTAAAGGGAAAATTGCTATTCCTACTCTTAAATCTTATAGAAACTCTTACTCTTTGACATGGCTGCTTATATGACATGTGGATATAATGCTGCCAAATAGTAAGCCACATGTGCCAGGTATGGAGCAAAAGAATTGTGAAATTTTTTTGTAGGTGTTTGCTAAAACATGTGCTAAATGCAAGAAACTCATTACCCTGGCTATAGGTAGTTTACCTAAATGATACAACATTAATTCCTTCACTAGATGTAGAACGCATTATAACGTACCTTGTAGCTTTCCGCAGCCACATAAACTGGTTTGTTCATGCTGTGTGCCACCAGTGCAATTTGATATGTTCCCATCATATTGATAATACCTCCACTTTCAACAACTCCATCTGCCCCAACAAATACCATGTTAACCTCATCCATTGTATATGCCACGGCAGAGTCTATTAGGAGCTTCACAGGAACATCAAGCTTGGCCAGCTCATTGGATAACCGTAACCCTGTTCTGTCTGGTCTTCCCTCTGCAGTTTACAGCATAAAAAATTAATCATATGGCAGACAAATAAAGCAGAACCAAACATGAGGAAAATATTTCAAACTAATCCTTTTTTCTTTGCCTGAATACTCATACTAACCATTACTTACAAATAACTTGAATAACAAGAACATAATACACAACATACATTAACAACAACCTTCCTAGCTATCTACTGTGGTGATGTAAAGAGAAAAAAAAAACAGATTAAAAATCCGAAATCTGAATATTCCATATACAAGATGCCAAGAAGATGGGGATTCTGGTTTTGTGTTGTTAAATCTGTCTTAATCCAGTTTATATACACTAACATAATGGACTGCATGACAAAGAAGAGAACCTGTGCAGAAAACTCGGAAGTGTTTCTTGTTCTGTGCTGCAGTCTTCAGTACTTCTAAGACAACTCTAGAGAAACCATGAACCAAGATGGTGCAACCATCAAATATAAAGTCTTGACTAAGCACAGAAATGATTCTGCGTGCCTGCAGTATAAGAAAAGCGTGACTGAATAACTGGAAGATAACACAGTAGTTAAAGCTAACTCAAAAGAGCTGTTATTAGGCCATGTACCTTAGTAGATATCTCCCCAAACTTTTCCGCACGTTCAATCAAACGAGACTTGGCTGAGTTGAAATCCTCATACTCTAAAGCCGAAGTTCGAGTAACATATCGCATGAACAGGTCGCATCCAGCAGTCAAAGAAATAGAGGTCGTGTCCCATGACTGAAGCACATGAAGGGTAAATCACATTAATTTAGATTTCTATATGTAAACTTAATGAAGTTTATAACTTGACCTCTCCTGCTATGCTGTAACTTGATTTAGCAAGAGAATACATCATGGCAACTAGATTAATTCCCCAAATTAAGTTTAAACAGTAATAAAGTTGGCAATACCAATCCAAGAATGAAAAACCCAATCCAGAAAACAGAGAAGTAAGTTTAGTAAATCATCCATGATCAATGAGAAAACAAAATGAAACTAAATAGTGAAGTTCACATGTACATTGATCGCTTACTTATTTCAGAGAATCAAATCATAATGCCCAAACATTAGAGTTTTTTTGTTCCAATTTCAAGCGCCCAAAATGCTTTGTAATTAAGGCTCCACAGTGTTCATGGGGATATCTTCAGAAAGACCAAATTCTGATTCTTACATATATACACACTTGTTCCCAAACTGAAAAAATTTCCCAAAAAATTGACCTAATCACAGAAACTAGTTTCCAGAGAAACAAACAGAGCATAGCATAGGGCTGAAAAAGCAACTCACTTTAAGAGAGTCAGAGGCCTTCTTGAGCTCAATTTCGAGCTCCATCATAGTAGTGGCCTCACTGGACCGGATGACAGACGCCAAGGCCCGAATGGCCGCCACGGCCTCCGCCAAATCGGGCTGCTTCCGCCAGTTGTTGAACTCCTCGATGACGCTGAAGGGCTTGCCGGAATCGGAATCAGAAGCAGACTTGGAGTTGGCATCAGCCTCAGTTTCGATTGGGCCTTGGTCATCGGGGTTGCGGCCCACGGCGGCCTGGGCCTGGGCCAGCCAGTCGCTGGTGACGACGCCGTGGTGGGCCGCCCGCGTCTGGTAGTAGGCGGAGATCTTGACATTAGGGCTTTGGACAGCGTCGGCCATGGACGGGGACTGTGGTGGCGGGGAGGCGAGAGTCAGGGACTCGGGTTTGGTGGCCGATGCGGCGTCGTTTTGTTGTTTGTCGAGAATGAACGAGGCTGATCTCCTCCACATTAAAACGTACGTGGCTCGTCACTTTCTCGGGAAAATATAAGAGAAAATAAAAGGCGAATGCGAATTTGCCGTTAACTGTCGTGATTAAAATATTCCGATCAGTGTGTTTAAGCACTTAAGCTGACTAGCTGAGGGTAATATCGTATTATGGTGATGTTATCATGTCGTGTTGTACAAAACGACGCAAATAAGGCTATAAACGATGTGAGAACCGAACGACGTCGTATAGTATAGTTCCCGTTGCAGGCTTTTTCCTCCTTTCTTTGGGACTTGTTGGACTTTTTTGGTTTGATGTATTGAAGACGAGCATTTATAGCAGTATAAGTAGGGGGTGTTCAAAATTCAATCTAATTTGTTCAAACTGACCGATCCAATCCTATTCAATTTAATTTGGTCAGTTTCAAGAACTTTAATGGATTGGATCACACGACGGATGTTTTCTTCATTTGAAAACGGATCATCCAATCCATTAGATTGCAATATGTAAATTGGATTGGATGCGAATTTGTTACAAATCAATAGACAAAGACATCTAAGTTTAGTTTCCAGAATTTGACACAAAATTGGAGCCCAATTGAAGTAATTGTTCAAGTTCACCCACTGCAGTCTTAAATCTCTCTTCATCATTTGGATCATTTACAAATTACAGTCCAAATTTACTCCATGTTTTTCCATGAAAAAGAAGTGGGGAAACGCCACTCACATGCACATCCTCAATAACCAGTTACTATTTCAATACAACTTGACCATGATGTTTGCTTCCAAGCTTTCACATTTTATAGTTGATGAGACCATACACAACAAGAAGCCCAACAATGAGACAGTGATCCATGAAGGGCTCTACCACCATTGTCAAAACATCTTCTCCTAGAACCACCCCACATGTTGATTGCTTTCTCTTTATCTGTATATTCATCAAAACACCATGATCGAATTAGCCTTGACATGATATATATATGCATCAGTAACCTTTCAGTTCAATTAAAAATGGCAAAAAGTAATAATAGACTAATTTAATTAATCTAATTACCTCTGCAACATGCCTTCCAAACGTGTCTAGTATCTTGCAAGATGACTTGCTAGTCAAGCTTTCTATTCTGTAGTGGTCTGGTTGATTCTTGTCTAGTCCCACAGTAACCTTACATGATGTCTTCCCTATAGACAACCCAAAACACTTTCTAACTTGAAAGCTAGGCCTTTTGGGGTTGATTTCTGTACCTGTGAATGATCTGTAGCCCTCCCAAAGCCCAAGCAATTTGAATTTTTGCAATAGAGAAAAGCATATATATATGATTGTCAACATAATAAGTCTAGTATAACACTTCAAAATGGTGTTGTCGCAGCTAGTGCTATTAAAATTACCTTTCTTAGTATGGTGAATAGGGTTTTGCCTTTGGAATCCATAAGATAAACTTCACCACTACTCCTGGAGTCGTAGTTATCTACGCGGTACAGAATTTGACCATTGGAATCGAAGACAGTGCAGCCATTGCCATTCATTATTAGAGACTTCATCCATATTGTGAATGTTTCTTGTTTTGAAGTGATGTAGCATGCAGGGGATGAAGTGGAAAGTGGTGCCTGGGGATGAACCTTTGACATATGATCACAGACAATTAAGTTATTGGGTGTCTATAATCAGCAACAAATAAGAGGTCTTATATGCTTCAAAACATAGGCATGTGGGGAAGCTAGGTGAAAAGAAATAAATACAATATATTATCATTTTATTTTATGGTCATAATAACAGTTGATAATATATCTATGAATCTGCTTGATTAATTTTGAAGATCTAGCTATATGCATGAGAGAATGCAAAAGTTTTAATATAATAATATATATTATGTCTCTTCTGTTTTATTTCTCAGACTTTTTCTTAGGCATCACTCAAACACATCCCAAAAAGGGTAATTAAAAAGCCATTCTTAATACCAATTAAGTTGCCGGCCTTAATGAGACTATATAATTAACTAATTGAATCTTATCACTAACTGGTTACATGCATCTGGGGGTTTCAGTACTGTTGCTGTCTGAAGCTCAGCTCAGCTGAATACAAGAGCTCTGAGCTCACCTACCATCTGCAACTGTCATGGAATTTGCACATTGCATAGCATATGGTTCAGTTCCAGATCGATATGCTGGGGTTATAATTAATTTATAACTGGTTTTCCAATTAATTACGTTAAATATATATTCACTCTTTTCAAACCTACTGAAAAACTATTCAAACTTGGTTTACTGACTTCTGAAGTTTAAACCATATTACTTTGTTTTTGCACATAAAACCATATGTATATGACAGTGGCCAAAGGAGTAGGTTAGAAATTATCACTAAAATTTGAGAGCTAAGTGGTTGCATATATAATTCCCTTGTGATTTTTACATTTTGTATGTATACTTGACTGCCTGCAGGTACATGACAAAATGTACATTCTGCATGCTCCCTATATGGCTAATATATATATACAAAGAAAAAGCGGCATTAAATTATGTGGAATATTTGGCCTAGAGAGTGCTTTTGAAATCTTTTACATTAAATTAGGATTTAGTACCCTTTAACATCTTATATATTTAAGGCTTATTCGCGCCAATGCCCCTTGAAAGTAACTTCGATTTTCAATTTGCCCCCTGAAACTTCATTCCTCCCACTTTGCCCCCCGAACTTTACAAAATACTATATTCCGTCATGTCCGTCTATGGATCCGTCAAAGCAGCTGACGTGGCGCTTACGTGGATGGGCAATTAGGTCTTTTACCTGATGCAAGGCTGAATCAAACCCATGTGGAGGGGCAATTAGGTCTTTTCCGCTGCATAAGCAAAACTTAAAAAAAAAAAAATTAAAAGAAAAAAAAAAACTCTCTACCCAGCCCCCACCCAGGCCACCCCCTTCTCCTCCCCCACCCCTCCCCCCGACCCTGTCGCACCCCTCTCCCACCCAAACCTCCTATCGTTTCGATTCAAAGGTCCAGCGGCGGCGGAGATCGGTAGTCGCAAAACGGTAGCGTTAGAGAGCTCAAGATTGGACGAATCAGCAGGTAGTGAACCGAGGAGGAGCTCTTGTTTCTCAAGTCGGCTTTGTCTCAGGCTCTGGGTCTCTTCCCCGATCACTCCCTCGTCAGAAATTAGGTCCTGGATCAAACCCATGTGGGTGTGAAGTCCGTGACCGGAGAGAGATTGCCTGGGGAGAATCGGATCCTAAACGTGGACCGCGAAGAAGACGAATATGATGAGGATGTGCGAACCGGGTCGGGTTGGTGATTTGGGTTAATGGGTGACTCGCGGCTGGATTGGGGTGGTGGGTTTGCTGTTGGGATGGGTCTTGAGGCAGGACAGCACCAGGAGTTTTCAGGTGGCCCGTGGGGTTGGCGAAGGAGGATATGGTGGAGATTGATTCTCTCTTCCTCATCTTCAATAGAAGCAACTCTCAATGAAGCACTCACCTTCAGACCCCAGCTTAGTCCTCTAAAGCACCCACTTGAAGTTTTGGCTGCAGGCAATCTCAAATCTGTGATGCTCTTTTTTGAATGCAAAAATCGAACTTTTGTAGGGTGGCTTGCGGCAATTCCGGTTCTGGGTCTGGGAAATATCTGCGGGAGAGGCTTTAAGCCACATTCTGTGAGGACCCAACTCGCCATTGGAGACCCAGATGAAGCACAGACACCATGGTTTCAGTTCTGGGTCTGCCTCAGGCTGAGAGAGAGAGAGAGATATTCAAAGGGGTCCCACTTAATGTTGATGTGGAGCTGATTTGGCATTTTGTCAGTCTAATTCAGCTTTGCATCAGGTAAAAGACCTAATTGCCCCTCCACATAAGCGCCACATCAGCTACTTTGACGGATCTATAGACGGACATGACGGAATATAGTATTTTGTAAAGTTCGGGGGGCAAAGTGGGAGGAATGAAGTTTCAGGGGGCAAATTGAAAATCGAAGTTACTTTCAGGGGGCATTGGCGCGAATAAGCCTATATTTAATTCAGAGGATGTAAAATCTGTCTGATCTCTTTGCATGTGTCTTAGGGCGGCTTTTAGTTCAATATCTGACGTACAGATGTAAATGAGTTTCAAGAACTTGAAATATATTGTAAGCTTATTTTTCAGTGATGCTTAATATTTTAGGTTAATGGTTATTTAACATGGTATTAGAGCTTTGGCCGCAAGTGATTAGGGTTCGAAACCCTCTAATCTCCAACTTGCTTATTTTAAAATTGGCTTACAGGATAAGATTGTACTTAAATGTTTCTCTATATATATCTGTATTTCTAACTGTATAAGTTTTGGAACTCAAAATCGTTTTGTAATTGTTTGGGGTGGTATTTTTGAGAGTAGGGCTGAATGTTTCTTTCTGATTATTTAATTAACTCTGGGAACTCTAAATTATTGTCATTGTTTAGGCTTTAATTAATTAAGCCCTTCCATGGAGTTTGGATAAGTACCAGCCAATCATGAGCGACTTAGAGATCGAGGAGATTGATTGGCTAGCTGACTCATCTCATGATCAAATACAATGTCTTTGTTTGAATAATATATGCATGGTTAATTGATCTGCTTCTTAATTTTTAGTGTCAGTTAAGTCACAACATCTAATGTAAGCAAACTTGATAATCTGATATGATCCATTAATTATATATATCCATATCTCAAAAATATGGACATCAAAACATTTCCAATTTCCAAGCCGCCATTTGATTCTCCTCCATTGATTTGTAAGTTCCCTTCAATATTAAAAGACCAACTCACAAACATGATATGATGTTGACCAAAAAAAATATCAAACATGATATGATAATTAAAGACTATAATTGTATAAAGGGATTGCTTGAGAGTACGTAACATGATCTATCTGGCATCGCCCCATAATTAGCCACTACGTCTGCCTTCATTCATGGAGTGAACCATCATACCATTGGCCTTATCTTTCTACACGGTAATAAGACCATAAGACCATTCTCACATAAGTACATGTGGAACCAAAATTTGTGCGAGGAGAAAAAGAAAGAAACTTATATCTCACGAATATATGCATGCACATGCTATATGAAACGTAAGAGTAGAGTCTTATTACGACAATCTCATTCAAAAATCTCTACTTTGAACACTCGTTCAAAATGAAAGTAAGAACAAGTTTTTTAAATGATATCGCTCGATGTAATGTAGTCTAAATTAAATAGTAATGCATGTGAAATTAAGCATGTCAATCCAAAAAAACCTAACGCATGACTTTCTATGAGCTTAATACCAGCAGAAAAAGGCTTGGAGTTGCAGAATTCAGCAGATTCACAAAGAAAGAAGTGGACTGCAGTGTTTTTGAGCTCTCTCGATCTATTTTGCTTTGCCTCAGTGAAGGTAGGAGTTGGTGCTTCTAGGCCCAAGAGTATTTGCTATTAGTTTTTGTTGGTCTTGAGCTTTGGGCCCAAGAATATCCTTTGCTGATTAATTTTTATTTATTAGAGTTGGGAAGGAGATTTCGAAATTAGAACATCATTGTAGAAAGATATGCATACCATTAAATTAGTAGCTAATTGGTCTCTTTATTGCTTAATCAATTTTTGTTTGAAAATTAAAACTTGGCATCTCTCCAATGATGTGGAGAGAAAATCACCAGACTACTAAGTTATAACTAATCAGGTAATTAATTAATTTCTTTAAAATGATGTTTGATATACATAAACATGATAGTCATAGCATATGAAATATTTTTTTGTTAATCAGGAACAACTAATGTATACTAAATAAATACAATTTTTTAAGGCAATAATCTAGGGTTATTTGTCCTTTTATGGCTGAGCAGTGTGTGAGCTGTGAAGCTGCTGGAGAAAACCGTGTGGCCCAAACACCAAACAGCTAAAACTTTCTTGGGGGCAGAATCGACCAAATTCTTATATAGCTTTTTTCTTTTGATTGCAAATGCTAATATAGCTTAAAAATTAAAAGGTTCCTAAAACAATAAATCAGAAATGAGTAAGTATCAATGTATCATTAACATAATAACATGCAGGCTTCTTCTGTTGAGGTATACCTCAACTTACTTATGTTGAGGTATGAACTTGTTGGGGCCCACACGAGTCGTTTTGTGTCGATCCGAACCGTTCGCAAGGATCATCTTCATTGATAGATCATCCTTGCAAAAAATTAGCCAAATCGGAAACAATTTGCCTATCTAACTTTGATAAAACAAATGGACGGTTTCATCGAAAATACTTGGTTCGTCCATTTATTTGATCAAAGTTAGATAGGCAAATGATTTCCGATTTGGCTAATTTTTTGCAAGGATGATCTATCTATGAAGATGTAAAAATTGAACGGTTCGGATCGACACAAAACGACTCGTGTGGACCCCAACAAGGTATACCTCAACATAAATAAGTTGAGATATACCTCAACAGCCCTGTAATAACATGTATGACAAATGACAATAATCATTAAGATTAAAAACATACTTAATTATTATTTCAGTTGAAAAATATATAGTAAACATTGCTTGCCCATGAAAATGGGGATATGATAGCACGAGAATCAATGTCAATGGGCCGCTCACGCGCTTTGTTTTCACAAATCCATTTAGACACCAAATCATTATTGTTTTGTTTTTTTAATTTTGCAACCATGCAGACATTCCTATAATGTAGACGTTTTTATCATTGGATCAAGTATAGAACGTAGATGTTTGGACAACAATTTTTATATAATAGGTATATACACTATTATTTTTATAACAAATAATTACATGACTATTATATAAAAAAATAAAAGGTCCATTGATTTTAAATACTAAATTTCAATAACTTTTTAGTTTAGGTACCAAAATTAAATAGCATTTTAGATTAGGTACTAGTTGAAAAGTCAAACAAATTAATAAAATAAAAGGTATTAGAATTTACATATATTACATCACATACCACTACGATAAAAAAATAAAAATAATATTACATCACAAATATTACATTAATTTATACTATATTATATTGACAAAAAATCAATCTAATCACAACTTAACTGTGACTATCTTGGTAAATTGAAAGAGACAACTCACACTACTATACTATATATTATTTTGAGTAAAAGTATTGTTTTGATCTTTATTTATATTATATTGTAGTATAATTTCTCAAAAAAAAATTCAATTAAGTTACAACTTAACTGTGACTGTCTTACAACTTAGATGTGACTATCGTTCAGTCATAACTAAATTTGAAGTTGTGAGTGTCGTACAGTCACAACTAAATGTGAAGTTGAGACTACATTAACAAATTTTCAAGATAATATAAAAGTCTCAAGGACAATTTTGTCAAAACCTTATAAATTTTAACTAACACTCATTATATGTGGACAAAAAGATAAAAATGTCAAATGGAAAATGCTCAAATCAAATGAGCCAACATATTTGTTACCTAATCTAAAAAACTACATTTAAATTTTGTAATTCAATTGAAAAATTATATGGTCTTCATGCTATACCAAAAAATTATTGAGATTTTGTATTTATTTCTAATTTTCTAAAAAATAAATAAATATAAAACCTGTTCTATGCAAGTTTTTCTCAAATTATTTGAGCCGTTGGATCGGTAGGAATACAGGCATGTTATAGACTTATAGTAGCCTGTCGATTATCTGTGCAGACAATGACTTGAATTACCAAAGTGGTTTTCTGCTTTCACACAATTGTCAGTCAAAGTCAAAACGTAATACGTACACAAAATCTATGTCTACAACTACAAGGCCATATACTGGGGGTATTCTCGGATTTTTGCTCTCCTCGAAGTTGCATTTGACTTTGACTTGTGGTCCTGTTGTTCGTTGCTCATGGACCGACGTCGTGTTGGTTAGACCGGACCCGCGTGATATTTGGCTGCAAAAAAAGAAAGTGAAAAAAAATTAATTAATTCATTTCACAGAGAGAAAATTAAATAAATAAAATAATTTTGGAGAAACTGTATCTGTATGCAACATTGCAAGTTTGCAACCACGTTAATAGGAGGGTCTCTATCTCTGCCACAGGAAAAAACAAAAATGAGAAAAAAAGGAAATATTGAAAAGCTAGAAAAAGTACGAAACAGAAATTCAAAAATAAAACAAAATAAACAACATTATTCACTCAATCAATCTATCAATCAATCCTGATATTGAAAATATAAGAAATTTGTCTGAGGATTATTGCTGTTCTTCTTCAATGTGTTTTGCATGCGTCTATGAGGAACAACAAACAATGGTAGCTGTTGCATTATTATTTTTGCTTTGAGATTTTGTCTGTACAAATGGTGATGGGGAAGAGCGACAAGTTCTTGATGATGGTGATGATCGAGAATTGAATTGAAGCGTTTCAGCATTGAATTGGGGACGAATCGGTTTCTGGGTAGGTTGAGTTTTCACGGGTTTTCTCTGCCCACCCGGCCAACCCGTCTCTGTCTTGTTTCTCTCTCTGGGTTTGTCACGGCTTCTTGAGGGCACGTGGCGGCAATCTGGTTTTCACTTGAGGGAAGATCTGATTACGTTTTGGTTTTCGTTTTACTGGAATTGCAAGGTAAATTTTTTATGAAGACTCTGTTTTTGAATTCTTCTTTGTTTGTTACTAGCAGAGTTTGATTGTGTTTAGAGAAAGAACGTTTCTTTTTGTTATTGGTGTTACTTGGGGGAGGGGAAGGGGTTATTTTTAAACGTTTGGTTTTTTTTTTTTTTTTTTTTGCATAGGGGAAGCTAATGGGTTACGTGTGGGAGTGATTAGAGAGAGATGGGTCTGAGTTGGGTTATACAAAGAAGCGTGCTTTAATCTCATGGTAGTGGTTGAGAAGGTGTTGTGGGGTTTTGAGCTTCTGGGTCATCTGAATCCAGTGTTCCTCTTTCTGTTCATTTCATTTCGGAACTTGGGTTAGTTTTGTTTGGTAGATTGAGCTGTAGCCTGCGTCCAAGAATTTATATTGAAGCGTTTTCAAGAATTAAACTGGATTTTGTTTTTTGTTTTTTTTATCAGAAGTTGAATTGTAGGGGTAGTAGGATCTTGGTGTAGAATTTGAACTTAAGATTAACCCAAGGTATACCTTGGTTTTTCGATTCATGCCAGGTTCTGTTGGAGAAGTCATCTCTTGAATTGAATTGAGAGCCAGGAGCTGCCTTAATGCTTTCAGAAGTTGCTGCTGCTGGGTGATAAGCAAAAAATAAATGGGCGAAGTGTTAATCAGAACCTTTAGTTTTTTTTTTTTTTTTGGGTCTTTTTTGGTTAGTCTACTTTCATTTGGGGAGATTTTGTCAGGGTTGCTATCAAGAACATGCCTGGTTACGAGTGGTGATCAGAATATTTTGTGTTTTTATTTTGGTCTTGTTTAGATAGTCTGCTTTCATTTGGGTGAATTTTTCAAGGTTGCCATCTACAGTTTGGCCTTTAAGAGTGGCAAATGAGCAGGGCAGCAGAATCGTTTTTCGATGGATGCCCCAAAAAAGATATTCTCTCAGTTCGTTGGCATGGTGAAATTGTGGATCCCTTGGCGATCGGAGCCAGCTAATGTTTCGAGAGATTTTTGGATGCCTGATCGTAGCTGTAGGGTATGCTACGAGTGTGATGCACAATTCACTGTATTTAACCGTAAACATCATTGTCGACTTTGTGGGCGAGTTTTCTGTGCTAAGTGTACAGAAAATTCAATTCCTGCCCCCTCTGGTGACCCAAGGACGGATTGGGAAGAGTGGGAGAAGATTCGTGTATGCAATTTTTGTTACAAGCAACGGGAGCAAGGCATATCTACTCTTGATAATGGAATCCAGATTGCCAACCTAGATCTTAGTACTTCACCATCAGAAACAAGTTTTGTTAGCTTCAAGTCAACTGGTACTGCTAACAGTAGCTTCAACTCAATGCCATACTCAGCTGGGCCATATCAACAACATCAACACAGTTCTGGTCCCATCTCCTATCAATCACCTCTAATTGAAACAAGCACAGAAAAGCAAAGCAAATTTGCACCATGGAGGAACAATGATTTCGTAGCGGATATAGGCGATCCATCTCTAACGACCAGGTTTATATCTCTTCCGTGCTTCATGTTGGATCCAAACCCGATATAATACATGTCTAAAGCCTTTGTTTATATTTTCTTTCTTCTAGAAATTTTTTTGTATGATCTCTGCAGTTATGAATCACATCCAAGTTAATGATGACTCCCATTTTATGCATAAAAAAATGTAACAATGAATGAAATGTTTTTGTGTCATTTAAGCTTTGAAATTGATACATATCATGTAGTGTTATGAGCAGCTACTGATTGCTTGTTTATTATTTGGGTTCAGGAGTGATGATGATGATGTTGAGTATGGTATATATCAGTCTGATTCAAAGAAATATGCTGAAGTCAATGAATTCTTTGAGTTTGATGAGATGAGCAATGATGATGGATCACATAAGGTGCATCTTGATGGTGAAAAGATTGATGCAAGACATCTAAGCAGCTCCTCCTTACTTCACAGTTTTGACTCGCAGGGTTTGGAAGGAATCCCACAGCTTGGGAAAAAAGAAGATGAACATGATATTGGTGATGAATGTGAAGCATCTTCCTCTTTATATTCTGCGACCGATGTTGATGCAGAACCTGTGGATTTTGAGAACAATGGACTTCTCTGGCTCCCCCCTGAACCAGAAGATGAAGAAGATGAAAGGGAAACTGTTCTACTTGATGATGATGATGATGATAATGGTGATGCTACCGGAGAGTGGGGACATTTACGTGCATCAAGCAGTTTTGGAAGTGGTGAGTATCGCAATAGGGATCGGTCAGGTGAGGAGCACAAGAAGGCCATCAAGAATGTGGTTGATGGGCACTTTAGGGCTTTGGTAGCTCAGCTATTGGAGGTTGAAAACCTTCCTATTGGCAATGAAGGTGAAACAGAAAGTTGGTTGGAGATCATTACGTCTCTGTCTTGGGAGGCTGCTACACTATTAAAGCCAGATATGAGTAAAGGTGGAGGGATGGACCCAGGTGGTTATGTAAAAGTAAAATGCATAGCTTCTGGACGTCGCTGTGATAGGTAAATGCTGCATTGTGATTTATTAGATATGTCATGTACAATTAGTCATGTTCTTCTACTACACATTACTGATCTAATGGCTTGCATAAGAACTAAAAATATTTTGTGCAAGAATGATCAAGAAAACACCGGTGAAACATAAGGAAGACCAACTATATTATCACAAATTAGAATTGCATAGTGATCCACTTCATGATAACAAATGAAGAAATACTTCACTAATCATTACAAAGAGAACTCTCTATTTAATCTAAAAAGGTACCTGTGTTGCTTTACCATGAATGAAAGACTAATTAATCTCTACTTCTTATGAATTATGGCATGCATATCTAACATGAGTTACACTGCTACTAATGTTCTTACATATAATACCTTCCAGTTCATATTAATAATCCTGTAATATTTTTTGTCTTTTAGGTTATTCAAACTTAGATTATACTGATGAGTATAACTTTGTATCTTTAATCTTTAGACCAAAAAAAAAAAAACCCGGCACTGAACTAAGAATGTTTGTATACTATTGCTGTTGATTTGTGGAGGCTCATAGCTCCATTAGTGGAGCACTTACCACACACCCAAAGCAAGAGTTCGACTTTTGCCCTCCCTCTCCCCTGAATAAAAAATAAAAAATATGGTTGCTGTTGGAGTTTTTGTAGGTTGTTTGTTTTCTAAGGCTTTGATTGCTTTTCTTCTAGTATGGTGGTCAAAGGAGTAGTGTGTAAGAAAAATGTGGCTCATCGACGAATGACATCCAAAATAGAGAAACCTCGGTTTATGATCCTTGGTGGCGCTCTTGAGTACCAGAGAGTTTCTAATCTCTTGTCAAGTTTTGATACTCTGTTGCAGCAGGTTGTGATTGTCTACTCTTCTCTCCTCTTAGTTTGTCTCTTTCTAGTTTCTAGCACATTGGAAACTAAATTTATTTCCCTAATTACCAAAAAAACTCATTCTTATGCGCTTATATTCTTATCTAGGAGATGGACCACTTAAAGATGGCAGTAGCAAAGATCGATGTACACGATCCTGATGTCCTTTTGGTAGAAAAATCGGTTTCTCGATATGCTCAGGAATATCTTCTTGCAAAAGAGATATCACTTGTTCTCAATATCAAGAGGCCACTTTTAGAGCGCATAGCCCGCTGCACAGGTGCTCAAATAGTCCCTTCAATTGATCATCTCACATCACAAAAGTTGGGCTACTGCGAGAGATTTCACGTGGAGCGGTTTCTAGAAGATCTTGGTTCTGCCGGTCAGGGTGGGAAAAAGTTAGTGAAGACATTGATGTTTTTTGAAGGCTGCCCAAAGCCATTGGGTTGTACTGTAAGTCCTCAAACTAACATATGGTAGGGATGATGACTGTTTTATAGTAAATTGAATAAGGTAAAAGTCCAAAAGGCTTATAAATGGCATGGTTGTATACATCCACGAAGATGATGGGTATGAGTTGCTTCGGTTCTTTGCTGAGAGTGATTGTTTTCCAGATCATTTTTTCCAAGACCCACGGAATAATGGTCCCAGGCTACAACCAGCTACACCTATTTATGAAGATTGTGTTAAGATGACATTGTGGAAAATTTTATTAACCTTGCATTATGCAATTTTTCTATACCTTCTATGAAGTATTTATTTAGCTATCTTGTCTCTGTCATTTCAGATTTTACTTAGAGGTGCTAATGGGGATGAGTTGAAAAAAGTGAAGCATGTTGTTCAGTATGGGATTTTTGCTGCATATCACTTGGCTTTGGAGACATCCTTCCTTGCTGATGAAGGAGCCTCTCTGCCAGAACTCCCATTGAACACTCCAATTACTGTGGCTTTTCCAGATAAACCATCAAGCATTGAGAGGTCCATCTCAACAGTACCCGGTTTTAGTGTTGGTGCCAATGAACCACAAAGATCCAACAGTGTCCCGGTTTCAGATTTGGACTCATCAATTAACAGTACACAACCTTGTTTACTAAGTAGTCGTAACTCTCTACCCACTCATCCCACTTCAAGTTTCAGCACTTCTACTGCTTTATACTCTGCTCCATCTGGGAATGTTGTTTCAGATTCTTACCATAATAGTGTTTCTCCTTACCATACATTTGATGATCAAAATGAAATGGGTTCCAAAGAACATTGGGTGGTGGAAACTTCTGCAACTAAAAGTGGCACTGATATCATGTCTAATCATCTCACTGTGAATAGCATGGGGTCTTTAGAGGCTTTGGGACAAGGTACCTTGCCCAACACCCAAAATGATCAAAGTGTAATTATTGGAAATCAGCTAGGTAGTTCAGACAATTTGTTGCTGCATCAGGATGGTAAAACCCATGCTGAGGACCCTGGACCTATGAATGAAGAGTTTCCTCCATCACCTTCTGACCATCAGAGCATTTTGGTTTCGTTATCATCCCGGTGCGTGTGGAAGGGGACTGTCTGTGAGAGGTCACATCTATTTCGAATCAAATACTATGGCAGTTTTGATAAGCCTTTAGGGCGGTTCTTACGAGACCATTTATTTGATCAGGTGAGTTCCTTTTTACTTTTTGTTCTCTCTTTTTATGGAACTTTGCAATACAACTTGAAACTGAAATGCTTAACTATCAATGCCAGAGTTATCAATGCCAATCTTGCGAGATGCCATCAGAAGCACATGTTCATTGTTATACTCATCGACAGGGTACCCTCACTATATCTGTTAAGAAGCTTCCAGAAATTCTCTTACCAGGTGAAAGGGAAGGAAAGATCTGGATGTGGCACAGATGCCTGAGATGTCCAAGGACCAATGGATTTCCTCCGGCTACTCGAAGAGTAGTGATGTCTGATGCTGCTTGGGGTTTATCATTTGGGAAATTTTTGGAGCTCAGTTTTTCAAACCATGCAGCTGCAAGCAGGGTGGCCAGCTGTGGCCATTCTTTACATAGAGATTGTCTTCGTTTCTATGGGTATTTCTTCCCACCCCCAGAATTCTCATATGTGGTAACATACAATATGATTGATATGATAGTTGTTGCCCCTTGTGGGTTGGGTTGACCCTGACTGTGTTGGTTATGCATAATTTACTTGGATGGCGTTGGGGACCCGCTTTTATCACCTCTCTTTAAATTTCAAGTATATGCGCTCAAGAATAACTTCATTGTGGCCATAAAGTAGTCACACCTTCCAACCTAATGTTTGGGAGGAATAAATAATTGCCTAGAACTCTCTTTCTCTCTCTCTCTCTCTCTCTCTCTCTCTCTAAATGTGTATCCTTGTGCAGATTTGGGAAAATGGTTGCTTGCTTCCGGTACGCATCAATTGATGTTCATTCTGTCTACCTTCCACCCTCCAAACTGGATTTCAATTATGAGAAGCAGGAGTGGATACAAAAAGAAACAGATGAGGTGTGATGGTCACATATTTGGATATTGTAGAATTGCATTTTATTATTGCTTTATTTAGTTGATTTGTTTATCTTGTTATAATAGGTTATTGAACGGGCGGAGCTTCTTTTTTCTGAAGTACTTAATGCTCTTAGTCAAATTGCGGAGAAAAGATCTGGTTCAGGGTCACATAGTAGTGGCATGGTAACGCCTGAATCAAGACACCAAATTGTGGAACTGGAAGGAATGCTACAAAAGGAGAAGGTGGAATTTGAGGTGAGGCCTTCAATTATTCATGTGGAATAATCCAGACTTAGTTGCAGAATTTCATGTTCTAGAAACTAAACTTTATGCATGGCTGGTTGATATATTTAGACTTTGTTGAGTTACCGCACATTACTGTGGATGAATCAGAGATAATACTGTAATAATAAACTTACTTTTAATGACTCTTCTGATTCATCTACAAGCTCCTTGAATGAAACATGAAGGACAGAAATATCTTTGATTTTCACACGATTTTCTTGTCATTTTAATGGATTATCTTCTTGGTTTTATATTATCAATTACATCAGTATGGCCTTGGCCGTGAAGATGAGATTCTAAAATGCTGTGAATGTACTGGAACATACTAAAAGTTTGTAATTCAGACCACTCTTTGTATATGAAAATAAATTTGCTGTTTTGATATTTGGCTTCTCCTGTTTTTCCTGACTTTTTTTCAGGAATTACTCCAAAAAACTTTGAACAGGGAAGCTAAAAAGGGCCAACCTCTTATTGACATTCTGGAGATCAATCGGTTGCGACGGCAGTTACTTTTCCAATCTTATATGTGGGATCACCGCTTGATTTATGCAGCCAGTTTAGATAACAACAGCCTCCTGGATGGCTTGAGCAACCCAATTCCAGATGAGGGGAAACATGTGGGTAATAATGAAAATATTGCTGAGATGAATGTCTCCGCAAAGCCAGGAAAAGGTTATAATAGCTGTGGTTCCTTACTTGTGAATGCAATGCTTGATAAAGGCTTTGACCAGGGGGAAAGCTTTGCTAGCACTGCTAACCATGCTGATATGGTTTATAGAGAGATAGATATTGGTCAAGATTCAATTAACGAAAAAGAAGATCAAGCTAATCTCACTGCTCGCATACACGTCTGTGCTCAATCTGCCCCTTTGGAACCAAGGATAAGTGTCCGTAGGGCCCTCTCTGATGGCCAATTCCCTCTCATTATGGATTTGTCAGATACCCTTGACATTGCATGGACTGGCGAAAATTACGCTGGAATTGGAATAGCAAAAGACAATACCTCTGTAGTTCCTGATTTTACCATAGCAAATTCTTCAACTGCCTCTCCAGTGGAGAGATTAAATTTAGACCATGCAGAAGAACAAAATGGGCTCAAGATTTCCCATTCTGTTTCACCTGCATTATCTACCAGGGAATCTGAGAATATGGAAGACTCTGTAAGCTGGTTAAAAATGCCCTTTTTAAACTTCTACCGTTCGCTCAATAAGAATTTTTTATCGGGTGCTCAGAAGCTTGATACACTTGGGGAGTACAATCCAGTCTATGTTTCATCCTTTCGGGAGTTGGAACTGGAAGGTGGGGCTAGGCTGCTTCTGCCTGTGGGTGTTAACGATACTGTTGTTCCCGTATACGATGATGAGCCCACAAGTCTTATATCTTATGCCCTTGTATCACCAGATTATCATTTGCAAATAAGTGATGAGGGGGAAAGAGCCAAAGACAGTGGGGATGTTATAGCTTCAGTACCTTTTTCTGATTCAATGGTTATGCAGTCAGCCCATCCTGATGATGACACAGCATCTGAATCTTATAGAAGTCTCGGGTCCACTGAGGAAAGCATTTTATCCATATCTGGTTCTCGAGGCTCCCTGGGTTTGGATCCGCTTTCATATACAAAGGCATTGCATGCAAGAGTTTCTTTTGGAGATGATGGCCCACTTGGTCAGGTTAAATACTCTGTGATCTGTTACTATGCAAAACGTTTTGAAGCCTTAAGGAAGACTTGTTGTCCTTCTGAACTTGACTTTGTAAGATCCCTTAGTCGTTGTAAAAAGTGGGGAGCCCAAGGTGGCAAGAGCAATGTATTTTTTGCGAAAACCTTGGATGACCGGTTTATCATCAAGCAAGTCACCAAGACAGAGCTGGAATCTTTCATAAAATTTGCTCCTGGATATTTTAAGTACCTATCTGAATCAATTGGCACAAGAAGTCCAACATGCCTAGCAAAGATTCTGGGGATATATCAGGTACGTATTTTCAGATTAACAATTATTTTCTACTACTGCTAAGTAATGATACCTTCTGTCAATGTATCAAGTACATTATATTGTCTTGATACTTACTCTTTGTGGTTGGATTTATATTGGAAGGTTACATCAAAGCATCTTAAAGGAGGAAAAGAATCAAAGATGGATGTTTTGGTTATGGAGAATCTTCTATTTGGAAGGAAAGTGACACGGCTCTATGATCTCAAAGGATCTTCGCGGTCACGGTATAATCCTGATTCTAGTGGGAGCAACAAAGTTCTGCTTGATCAGAACTTGATTGAAGCAATGCCAACTTCTCCAATATTTGTGGGAAACAAGGCAAAGCGTTTGTTGGAGAGAGCTGTCTGGAATGATACTGCTTTTCTTGCCGTAAGTTCTGAAACTCTCCCCTTTGTGCTGCGTGCCTTGTGTGAGCATGACCTGATTGGGGGATCTTGTATTTCCTTGTAGAGTATATTAAAAATAGATTAATTCCCTAACCGTTGTAATATGTTATTACCTGTGCTTATGCAGTCAGTTGATGTAATGGATTATTCATTACTAGTTGGGGTGGATGAAGAGAAGCATGAGTTAGTGCTTGGGATCATTGATTTCATGAGGCAGTATACATGGGATAAGCACCTTGAAACATGGGTTAAAGCTTCAGGCATCCTTGGTGGGCCAAAGAACGCATCTCCAACAGTAATTTCACCAAAGCAGTACAAGAAAAGGTTCAGGAAGGCAATGACAACCTATTTTCTGATGGTTCCAGATCAGTGGTCTCCTCGAACTATTGTTCCAAGTAGATCCCAGTCTGATTTTGGCGAAGAGAATTAATGCGCACGGTAGTACCTTGGTTGAATGATACTGCGAGTCAGTCCACTTGTACATTTAAGCATGTGATTCAGGCATTGTTCCTGCCACATGATTTTTTCCTCGTTCATTGATTTTTCCTTTTTATATCCCAATTCTTTTGTATAGCAGTATCCTTTGTAGTTTCTCTTTACAAGAGAAATCCATGATTATTTGTTAGAAGATGCAGAAGAAGGCTGTTGAAGCCATGGAAATTTCTGTCAGGGGTATAGTATTGGATGACCTCTCCATGAAATCCTTTTAGGAATATGTTTCTTCATGTATTTAGCAGTACAACATCTATATTCAGTGAATCGTTTAGTCTTGCATATCGGAAAATTAGATTGATGTTAATTTGCAATGTCCTCTGCTCATTTCTCTCTCTCTCTCTCTCTCTCTCTCTCTCTCTCTCTCTCTCTCTCTCTCTCTCTCTCTCTCTCTCTCCCCCCCCCTAATCCCCCCTCCCCTCCCCAAAGCTGGTGTATGTGGCTGCACGTACAGGATTGTTCATCTTGCCATAAGCAAAGGAGACGGACAGTTATAGTCAAAGGTCGTTAAAACCCCAGCATAGGGCTTGGTCAAAGAACACCAAAAAGAAAATGGAAAATATCACATCTATTACTGGATATGCAATTCCCCAATAAAATGAGTGTATTCTGTTACTTGGAACAGTCGAATGACCCAAATATTAGTGCTTTTTTGGCTTCAAATCTGCAAAATGTCATTATGCATAGCTCATGTTTAAGTTGATTGTGTTTGCCAAATATTTGTGAACTTGATTTTCCTACAGAACCCTTTTGCCAAGTATTAGTAAACTTGATGAAAATATGAGTTTAGGGGGCCCTTAAATTTAAACCAAGAGTGTGCAAATTCAATGAAGGAAAGTAAAAGCAGAGTGCAAAAGCATTGGAAATTTGACCCTGTACATCCTGGAAAAAAGAATGTGCTTCAAAGACACTGCATTCATGCATGATATTCCATTCTGTGATTGCAGGAAGGACATGCCTTTCTTTATATATGCTACATACTATAATTGGTGCATACAGTTGTGGTGGAAGCTTTTACATGATTGACAAGAGTTGGACAGTAGTTGAGTTGGAAACTACTGATTAGCGGAGAGTGTTGAAGCCATTGCAGTTGATGTCCTCTTGCAGAACAACACCTTTATCAGCAGAACGGTTCAACTCGGTGTCAGTGATAAAATTGAGCCACCTTTGTTGAAGAAGATCAAAGATCTCAGCGTCTCTGCTGAACTTGTGCAAAACCAATTATAATCAGATATGGGTCTAATCTCTAAAACTGGTTGAATTTCACATATGCCATGCTTTCATGTGTTGGGATTATGATTATGAAATTTATAATTATGATGATCTACCTGGGTTGACAAGGTGTTCTTTGATTCTGTTGGTGATAACGAGGACCTTCATCGAATCCTTCGCAAATTATTTCCCCTCTGTCATCTTTGTAGCAAATTATTCCATTGGAGTGATCCTCAAAGACCTGTACATAATAAAAACCAGTCAGACATCAACAAGCAATGTTTGTTGAATGATCTCATTTCACCCCATTTTTTCTTTAGAAAAAAGTTGGTCACTGATGTTTGCTTTCTTGACTGTAAACATGAATATTTAGATCAAGGACAAAAACAATATTGACCTCTTCTCTCAAGGAGGATCTGATCTTGAGTGTAGATGAGCTTTTCTTGAGAGTAAGTTGACTGTGTTTGAGCCTCAAAACTCTGCTGAAAGGCTTTATTGCTTGACCAGATTTTTGGATTGAGATACAAGGAGAAAGGCAACATGTTGTAGCCATTGATCTAATGTGACAGAAACAGAAGAAGATGAAGAAGAAGAGGAAGAAGTTGCTGATTTGTTCTTGGTGGGGCAATGGCTTAACCAGAAATAGAATGATGCTCTATTCTGTCATAAAAGTTTTTTATAAGTCATTTATTTTATGTTGAGCCTCTAGTTTTGCAGGATTAAGTAGAGATATAAAATTCAATTATTGATGGGTTATGTCTTGTCATGGTGCATTATATTTGGTAAATATAGAACTCAGATGGGGCCCATCTTTGCTTATCTTCTACCTGTTGTTGCCGGTGAAACCCAAGTCAGATTGTTGGTTGATGCTGCCTCTTATGCTATCATTGGTTGGTGGGTCTGTTCATAATAAGGCATTCATGGAATTTACACAGAATTTAATCCTTTTTTGGTATTTAAATCTTCATCTGTTTTGTTTGAAACCCCACAAAAAAAACTAAAAAAAAAAAAATCTCCCATTTTCTCAGGATAACCTATAGTACAGGCATTTTAAGGAGTATCAAAAATTAAGAGGAAGAGAGAGATAATATGACCAAAACATAAATTATAAGATAGGGAAAGTCCTGTTAAAGAAACTTGTATTATGAAGATTCTGATTATCCTCATTTTTTAATTTTTATCAGTGCAATTGCTTGTAATTGTCACTTGCTCCAGGATTGGCACTGTATCAACAAGGACTTGTAATAACACCAGCAACTTTTTAGAGGGAATTATTCATCAATCAATATCAACGGTTCAATAGAATATAATCTCTTCTTTATTGTTTATACTATTCTCTGAGGCAATGTTTTCCAACTAGACTTGCCACCATCCCCATTTGCATACTGCTCATCACTCATCAGTGAAAGACTTGAAAGATCGATTTGGGTCATCAAGAATTTAAACATCTTTCAAATGACAGTATGTGATTTTTCAAGAATAAGTAGTTTTTTAGAAATCAAATATTCAACTCAAAATCAATTGGTGTGGGATAAGAAATTTAAAAATAGTACTAATGTTTTTTATTTTCTCCTTTGCGTGTTAACTAATGTATCTTGTTATTATCTCATAGCACTGTCATGACATCAAATGTCAAGTGTCAACATGGCTGTGTAACTGGTTATTCTATTTTTGAAGGTACACTAATTCTTTGTTTAATGCTGCCTGGCTTAGATACTTGGGAAAGTCAAATGTTAGGCAACACATACATATACAAGCCAGTGGAAATATTGATATATATAGAGTAGACTATAGTGGGTATCACCCTCAACCTCAAGTTTAACGAGTGAAGCAACTCCTTTTTAGGTGATTCAGTTTGCCTGTCGTGCAGGTTCTAATTTCCTCCATCTTTAATCACTATCATCTAGTTATATGTCACCTCATTTCATTACATGTATCAATTATTGAAGATTTTTTATCCCCATATATGCATATGCATTTAAGGCGTATATTGTTATTGATCAACTGCATGCATTATAAAATAAACATACACAAATTATGGGAATGAAGTTAAAGCACAAGTATAATAGTATATGCATATGCATTTAAGGCGTATATTGTTATTGATCAACTGCATGCATTATAAAATAAACATACACAATTATGGGAATGAAGTTAAGCACAAGTATAATAGTATATGCATGGCTATATATGGGCTTTTATGGGATCCAAACCTAATCCAAGTACTTAACGAAGCCCTATTTAATGTAGCTTTAAACATATGATTTTAATAACAGTTAGACTTAATGTTTGTTTATTCAATAATAATTACATAATCACACCATTTTCAATTTAATTTATTTTTTGCAAATGATGTTTAAAGAGTGATCTAAAAAATAAACGATTCTAATTATATGAGTCTATACTATAAAATGATGTAGTTTTAATTGATTAAAATGAGATCAGCACACAAGAGATTAGTAGAGGAACCAAATAATGCTACAAAATGCATTGTTCTTTTTATAGAGATGATCAAAACTTCATCTACATTTGAATTATACATTTCAGTAAAAATTTAATTACACCTAAATAGATTAGAGGAATGCTATCACTTTCTCATTTTTACCTTCTTCTCCGATCTTTTCTTTTATTATTCTCATTCCGCTAAGTAGTTTCATAATGGAAACCGTTCATTTTCTAAATCATCTTTTAAAGATGTTCTTAGTAAAAAATCAACCAAATCAAAATCGTTGGTTATGTCATGATCAAATGAGAAAAATAGTGAAAAATATCGAAGAAGAAGGTTGATAGTATTTTTCAATAGATTAATTACCAATTTCATTTTTCGGAGAATTAATGAGTGATCTTCTTTAATATTTTAATGTTAAAAAACTACCTTGAAGGATGAATTGTATCAAAAAAAATTTATGAACCAACCAAAGTCATGTGAATTATGCTCCACTAATACTATATAGGAAGTGACTCCCAAGTACCAACAAATTTCTCGGTTTCCACTTAGGTGGAGGGCTCCGGTTCTTGTCATCATTTATCCCTAACACCTATTTATGACATGGTCTTCATGACTTTATGCAAAAGTCTATGATGCTGATTTTCGTCTTTCCCATTATCATATCCCAACGAAGAAGACAACATATCTAAAATCCTAATCGACAATGCATTCTCAAGTTTTTCATCCACTGTCGTCATCTTCCACCAATAATAGTATAATACTTTAAGTAAGGTTGTTTTCTGTGAACGACGACACCTTTGATGTCGTTGCATGTATCTCCTAAGGATTTTGATTAACATCAACTAGCTTACTTAATTAAGCAAACAGACAAGTACCGCTGTGGATATGTCATAGATACATGAACCAAAGTGAGGCTACCGAAACAAATGGGTATTTTGAATTCTTTTGGTTGGTTGGTAACTCTTGAGTTTGATGTTGTAATTTTTTACGTGGTATATTTAGTTTAAGTCACACTGCGGAGTTTGATGTTGTAATTTTTACATGATATATTTATTTTAAGTCACACCACATGTGAAGTGAGAGAGTATTCCACATTGTTATGTAACTTTGATAGAGAGTATTTCCAACATAAAAATATTAATAAATATATGATATTTACTCCTTTTTAGTGTTTGTATGAGTTTGAATTTTTATACTTTTGAATTGCATGTATATTTGTTAAATTTTGGCCAATATGATTATATTTTAATGAGATGCCTACAATTTTGATCAATGTCTTGAAAAATTAATTTGTTTAATTTGTTTAGGCATTTGTTTTTGCTAAACTAGAATTACCCCTTGTCTTGACCTTCTTGATAGTAAGTTTTCATATATATTCAATGAGTTCATCCATCTCTTCAATCATATTTTAGATTAGTTCAACTGTAATCTTGATATTTTCGGTTTTTGAATAATCTAGTCATTTTACAGTCCCAAAAAAAAGTCAAAATTACAAAATTTAAAAACATTGTTCAAACCTCAAAATTGTAAATACCTCATGAGTTATTTTATGAAATTTTCCTTATAAGTTGTAACTTGTAACCAACCAGAAGTCCTTACAATGTACCTAATAGAAGTTGTTGATGGACACCGAATGGTATTGTCACTTTTCCTTCCTATCTCTCTCATTACACTAGGGTTATAATAAGGCCCAAGTGCCTTTCTAGGCTTGAGACAGACAAATAATCAAATATAGAGCTAGCCAAGCCAGTTACCTGGAATGAGACACCATAGGAGCTGTAAACTCTTTGTAAAAAGACACACCTAGAGAGTGGATGAAAACTAAAAGAAGCTTCCCAAAAAGAAAACAAAGACAAAAAAATTTCTTAAAGCCCAGTTTTCTCTGCTCACGCTTGGGACTCAGGAGTGCCCTTCTCAGTTCTCACTACTCCCAAAGCACCCTCTCTTCTTTTTATGAGGTACTCTTTCGTCCTCTTCCTCCTCTGCTACTGTTGAAGTACGACTATGTCACTATAGTTAAGAGTAGCCTTAATTTTGAAGGGAGAGCTGGACTATCCCATGTGCCTCATTTTGTTGTAACAGTACTTTATAGTAGACCATGGTATCAACTTGCTATAGCTGTCAATGCTTTGCTTTCTTTGCTCTCTCAGCTACTACTACTACTCTGCATTCTGCAATTGCTAAAGTTCGTCATTTTCTCATGGCAAAGTGTTTTATACCCAAATGGTGCTGATAGACAAAGCACTTGGCCAAGAGAACCCTCAAGTCCCAAATCAACTATCTTGTTTTATATCCCCCATAAACAAACCTCTCCATGGATCTCACAAGCCCCAGATGCTTTCAAGCTCCATCTATTGGGGTAAAGATCCCACATTTGGTTTATTTTGTTCTTTGTCTTGATGTTTTGCCCATTGGGTTTTGATTAGTCTTTGTTGTTTGTTAATTTTTCTGCTGTTTTGGGTGTTTTTGTGATTCAGGAACCACCATTAGAGGGCAACACAAGCTTCTATGGGAAAAGCAAAAACAACCCATTTGCAGACGCCTTCCCAGACCCACTTTGCAAGCTTAATCTCAAAGAGACCTCTGAGTTTGTCAAGTCATTCCCAGTACCAAGCAATGGTCTTGACGTTTCAGCTCAGAGGAGGGAGGGAGTGAGCTCTGTCACACAGAGAAGAGTGGAAGCTCCTCCTACACCTGGAAGACCTGTTTTCAGCTTCAGTGTTGCCAATTTTTCAAGAAAGAGCTTCCCTTCAAAGTGGGATGATGCAGAGAAATGGCTCATCAGCAGCTCTTGCCATGACTCTCCTGCTCACAACACCTTAAAGCCATCAGAGCCCACAAAGATTCCCAAACAATGTGACAGCTTTAAGCAACAAATGGAGGTCTTTGCTGAAAAATCAAGGGTCACTGAGGAAAAGGTGTCAAAAGTGGTCTCAAGCTTTCAACGCTGCGCATCTTTGAACAATCATAACACTGCCAAAGCTTTCAATGGGGTCTCAGCCTCAACGGATGTACTTCTAAAAGGTGAATCTTTATTTGAACTTTGTGGAACCTTCATAACCTGTTGGCTTTATTTATCTTATTGCCCCTTTTTGTGCCATCATCATCTTCCCCTCTTTTGTTGTCTTTTAAAAGTTTGATAGTATATTCAAATTTTGCTCTCTTAAGTACAAAACCTAGATATTAAACAAGGTAGAATCTAGTTCCCTTAACAAGATAGTATATTCAAATTTAGCATGTATTTGTTTGCTGAGTATCTTCCAAACTATGGAAACTGGAAACAGTACAAGCATTGTGCTCGTTTGTTTTTAAATGCTCTCTTTCTTTTTGACTTTGTATATCTGTTTGCAAGCATCGTGTTATTTACTGTTATATTGGAATTGCATCATTTTATGCAAGACTTGCAATTCCAAGATTATATGTATGAACTGAGTTTGTTTTTCGACAACTGAAACTTTTGAGTTTTGTTATTGCAGATAAATTTGTGGACGACATAGAGCCAATTTTGCCCAATTCCAGGTATTTAGAGCCAACTAAAGAAGGGTTTCTATTCAAAAACTCAGCTTGTGAATCCATGAAAGATGCAGGCACTGAAGAGGTTCATCATGTACTACAACACCGAGATGTAGGGACGGAGATGACTCCTCTTGGCAGTTCAACAACTTCAAGGTGCCACACACCATTCAAGTCCTCATCTCCTGCCCGCCATAACACGCCTGCAAATAGGTCAGGGCCACTGGCCTTGGGGCACTCTAGCACCAATAACACCATTGACATTGCCCAGTTGCAGGAATGCCTTGGGACACAATATGATTCAGTGTCATCGAATTGGAACTCGAGGGAAGATGAGGAAGTGGAAATATCAAAGAGCTTGAGACATTTCGAAACAGGGAGTGGGTGCAAAGAAAGTGTTTCTGAAATCAGAGCTGCTGCATGGGAAGAGGAAGAAAATAATAAATGCTGCATTAGGTAATTGGATTATTAAGTTGGACAAATCATATTGGTTCAAGCAATCATTTGAGTTTAATTGTGTTTTGAATGTACAGGTACCAGAGAGAAGAAGCAAAAATTCAAGCCTGGGTCAACCTCCAAAGTGCAAAAGCAGAAGCTCAGTCAAGAAAGCTTGAGGTACTTTGTCATCCAGTTTTTTTTTTTTTTTTTTTCCTTGGTGGGTTCTTACTTCAGCAGGTTTTTGTTCTTTGACTAATTCAAAATGCAAACATCATAAACATGAGATATACTTTTTTTTTTCTTTTCTTAAATCAAACATTTGGTATAAAATTTAACTAATGTTGTTGGATCACTTTGCTGTTATTTATGTAATTTCCATATGGTTGAGAGTAAGTCATTAAGATTTATTATTGAATTATTTAACTCTTGTAAGATGGGGACTGAAGTCATATAGTGGAACCATGAACTGGCATTCAGTTCAAAAGATGATCATAGCCTATAATTTCAAGTTATAGTGCCCTTATGCTGTTATGTCATCAAAATTGAAGATTTGCTGTGTTAAAATATTTAGAGCATGATATTTAGTGGCTGCATTGTCAAAGCGCAATGCTGGGCTGCCAACTAAGCTAACTGCTGCCTTTAGTGACTGTTTAGTGACTGTATTTTATTGATCCTGGTTGGAATGCTTCGTAAGGCTTTATTGTTGGCTTCCTCCTCCTCGAGCCACCCGTTGCTCTTGAACACCATTCTCCTTTTGTTTTCTTGGCTGGACCACCTCTGTTGAAGTGCCTTGCCTAATATAATAATATAACTAGTCTTATCCTTGCCAAACTCTTAAACAAAAGAAGAAAAGCTAGGAGTCTTCACCCCCACATTTTAATACTTGCAAGCCCATGTGAAGTACAAGTACCAGCATTTAGAAATCCATGGGGAATTGGAAGCTTGGTCTTATTGAATAAATTAATGATTAAGGTAGAGGGCATTATTGCCCTCCATTCTTTTCACTTGAATTTCATTTGTAAAGCCAAATTGAGCTACCCATGTTTTGGCAGTTTGGTTGACACACTCTTTTTTTGTTTTTAGGTGAAAATACAGAAGATGAGATCGAACCTGGAGGAGAAGTTGATGAAGAGGATGACAGTTGTGCATAGAAAAGCTGAGGAATGGAGAGAAGCAGCCAGGCAGCAACACTCTGAACAAATCTACAAGGCCACCAACCATGCACAGAAGATGATAAATCGGCATAACCCACATTTCTCCGGCCACATTTCTTGCGGCTGCTTCCCTTGCAATAACCATATCCGATCATGAGAAGTGCATAAATGTATTCCTTGCAGTGTACTCTTCTAGTCTCATAGTGAAAAACCAGAACTACATTTTGCAAGAGGCTGGCTTATAAGTCCAAAAAGTTAAACAAAAGATATTAAAAGATCACCTAAATGACATTTCATCAGAGTCCAATATGGACTTCATAAATTGGATGGTCTACATTGAAGTTATAAGATCGATTTTTTTTAGCAAATTGATAGGAATAACCAAAAAAGGTTTTTTGGGCCACGAATAACCAAATAAGTTAATACCGTTATGAGTAGCTTCTTTTCGATTATCTACTTGTTTTGCTGTTATTTGACTTTCAAGCCGAATTACAAGTTTAATAAGACCTAAAAATGGAAGACAACGATTGGATTTGCAATCATAGACTTACACTAAAAGTTAAATAAAAACAAAATAAGAAAAGGATCTACAATCTAGGCCTTTATTACAAAGGAGGAATAGAGTTCTTCGACTCAGTCAAAAGAAATTGGCATTCATTGAACAAGATCAAAATTCTAACAGGGTTGTAATTTGTCAATTATTATTTTAAATAATGTTCTCTTGTTGCTTGATTTTGAATCAATGCCGCACAATTTCACCTAATTAGCAATTCACAATTTATAAGCATAACATGTAATATGTAGTGAGAGAATATTTCCTGTTAGGTTATTAAATTTGTAGACTAAGCCTTTTCCATAAGCAGCACATCTTTTAACAAGCACGACCGAAAACCCCCTGTATGAAAAGATATATCACATGTTTACTGGGTTCAGAAAACATCTGAAGCCTGCAAAGGCAAACTGTGAAAGTAGTTTAGTCCCATGCATGCTGTCTCTATTATTCGCTTATCCAAGAATCTGAAAACCAACATTTTGATCCTCTTCTTGTTGGAACTTGGGTCCAACCCATCCATGTAGGGGTAGGAGTCATAAGAGTTTGACATGTGGCCATGCCAGTCCCATTTGGTTATGCAAACCCCAAACCTGTTTGTGAAGAACAACAGACTCATTTACTTTGACCAGCCAAAAACAAGAGCAGCAGGGTCTGAACAAATGGAAAGAAAAAGTTGAGTAAGAAGGATCACCATAATTTCTTTACGTACGCTGGAGACCAAAGATTTGATAAAAGCTGCAGTACTTTGGCCATGCCTTTGGTGTTTTGTTTTTTTTTATTCTTCTTTTCACTCTCGTTTTATTGGTCTGCTTGTACTAGTGGTAACCACATATGGATAATGGATTATGGAACCCACAAAAGTCTGACTAAGATTAGCACAATACAGTGGAGTATTAAAAAAATTTGAACTCAATGAGCAGAACCCCACAAAAGTCATATAATGATAGGGACGTGTGCCATTTAATTGTTTTTGGGGGGGGGGGGGGAGGGGGGCGACTATTCAGACCATTCAAAAGAATTGAGTTGATCACCCTTTCATTTTTTTGTTCATTTTTTCCTATTTTACCCCTGCATTAAAAAAAGAAAAATCTTATTTTTCCAATTTGGCCGGCCACTCATCCCCACCGCCAGCGCAACCCCACCCCTCCCCATCGCCGGTGCGACCCCACCCACCCCTGATCTCCCTTCTCTCTCTCTCTTCCCTCTCTCTGCCTCCCTCCCTCAACGGGCCACCATGGATGGCTAGCGCGACCCCTGCTCTGGAGGTCTATGGGGTCGCGCTGGCCATCCATGGTGGTCTGGTGAGAGAGGGAGGCAAGGGAGAGGGAAGAGAAAGAGAGAAAGGAGATCAGTGGGTCGGATTGTGCCGGCGATGGGGAAGGATGGGGTTGACCGACAATGGGAGGGGTGGGGTCGCGCCGGCGGTGGGGATGGGTGGCCGGCCAAATTGAAAAAATAAATTTTTTTTTAATGCAAGGGCAAAATAGGAAAAAAATGGCAAATAAATAAAAGGGTGGTCTGAATAGTCCCCCCCTTAATTGATTTGTATAAAAGCTACTGGGCCATTCACAGCCATTAGTAAACTCCACCATGAATTACAGAGAACCCATGTGCAAAGCCCAAAGCCAGTAGACCATGACCATCAACCATAAGGATTAACAAATTTTTGACTACTTAAAAGATGTGGTGTTATAAATTTTTAACTACCCATTTTGCTAAAGATTGCCACCTTATCTACAACTGCTTGTTCTAATGTTGCAATGAATTGGAAATGAGGCTCGGTGAATGATTGTATAATCATACAAGGAGAAAGAGACGAGTCACCGACCACCACTCTTGGCTTTGATTCTTTGAAAGCAATGTGCCAGGTTGAGATGGCAGGAAACTTTTAAATGCACTGCCCTTCCACAGCGAAACAAAACCTTCAATAGGAGGTATACAGTGTCTATTCTCACATTACTGCTAAGCACGTGATGAGAAAGACATACAGGAGATCTTTAGGATGGTGTAGCTGCTTCAATTCAACACAAATACAAAGAGTCAAAGACTTAAAATAATTGCAAAACTTTGAGACTCCAAAAGGACCAAAACTGTAGAGCCTAGTAAAAACAAGTTATCCTCATCACATCTTGCAAGATTATTGTATCCACGCAATGTCATCATACAAAAAACCGTAAGATTACAAAAGTCTCGACGCAATGTTCATTCTATTGAATGAATGTGTACGGCGCTTATTCTGAAACCATCTGATAGACTGAACTGGGAGGATTTTCTAGTCGCGGAACTCGTCCATGAATCCCTTATGGAAGTCTGTCAGTCGGGTGACGATAGCGGGAATTTTATCCTCTTGAGGCAATATTGTGCATCTAAAATGCCAGGTGCCGGGAACCTGTCACAATGCATTCCAATGGAAACGACAACCTTCAGTTTTGAACTCTCAAAG
The DNA here is from genome assembly GCF_963921425.1 of Dryas octopetala. Taxonomy (NCBI): domain Eukaryota; kingdom Viridiplantae; phylum Streptophyta; class Magnoliopsida; order Rosales; family Rosaceae; genus Dryas; species Dryas octopetala. The sequence continues at coordinate 18,044,499 of NC_141369.1, forward strand.
ATGAAAAAGCAAATCACAGGTATCTCACACTATCTTACTGATCAGTCAAGGAATCTTGATCAACAAAATGAAGGTTTGTCAACTTCTAAATTTTTTTAAAATGAACAAATTATATTTAATTAAATGTAGTGATATTGCACACGAAAAATATTTTATTGTTATGCATGAGGTTCACTTATCATAGTTGATTTGAATTATAGAAGGGAAACAAATACATATTGCATAGCCACTTGATACATCTTTTCAATTGAGGTCAGTAACAAACCACAGGTATCTCACACTAACAGCTCCCACCACACTAAGAAACAGAGTTCCAGCACAAATACATAAAACTAACCTGCCCAAAACCAGAACCGGGAACAACAACAATTCCTGTGGCATTGAGAAGGCGGCGACAATAGAACGCATCTGGGGCTGAATTTGCAGCCTCTGCTGCTTTAATTGCCTTTTGAGGCAAGTGTATATGAGGAAAGAGATACATTGCCCCTTCTGCTCTGTTGCATGTCATACCCTCTAAGTTGTTCAATGCATCTTCTAATGTCTGTGTTTAAAAATACAATTAAAAAAATAAGAACACAATATGGGGAAGAAAGGAAGCATAATTAGTCATGCTATTCAGAAAGGTTAAAGAAAGTAGCATGTCATGCTATTATCTTTACTGTTTCATGCTACTAACCTTTGCACGCCTTGCTAGGGATGACAGAATTCCATCTTTCTCTGAACAATACAATTCATAGGATTCATCTCCGACCTGCATTCAACCAAGAAACTTCAGCTGTTGAAAAAAATTGTTTATGATAACATCAAAGAAAATAAACCTATTCAATCTATCAATTGTAAGAGAAACTGAGTTTCCAGGTGCCCATGCTATGTCAAGCAAAAATCTACTCCCCCAAAGCCCCAATTTTACACTTAACAGAAGCAATGGTTCAACACGGTCAAAGCAATTCTGATGTAGGAGGTTGAGATCTTATTGAGGACTCACAGTACAACAAGCTCAATTTTCCAAAGCCTCAAAACTATCACAATTGACTGATTTCAAATTTGAATATGCCTTTTTCCATTTTCTAGCATTCCAACATTTAAACTTACTGACATATTCATTGCTTACTAGTTCCTACTTTAAGATCACTTGAGCAAGTTTGGTCTTCAATCCTAAAACAAAAATTAAATTTATAAGAAAAAAGTGAAGTGAAATAAAACATTTACTTGAAGAGAGAAAAATAACCTTTGGGGGACTCATGACAAGGCTTGCAAGAATTTGACCAGAGATATTAGAACAAAGATTTACAGATGCCATTTTGTATATTTGTTCCCTTACGTCAGCACTGAATCCAGTGACCTCCATGTAACCACCCCTTTTTCCACACTCGCCATAGTACCCTACAATGAGAAAAAGCAACAAAGATAAATAGTTATATCCATGGATTTCAATGAGCTACTCTCTTGTCATCATGACAAACTTAACAATCCACCAAATTACCTTTAGAGACTGATTGAAATGATACCAGAGAAATATCGTGCTCGCCATATCCCATAGACCGGGATACCTTCTTGAATGAATGGAACTCCTTATCAGGAACATAAACATTTTCTTGATATACCTGTATAAAATTCACTGAATATACTAGACCATAAAGTAATAGAGCAGATCCAGATACATTTAGCATGCTCCAACCATGTTGCAGAAAAAAAAAAAATACAATCCATCTACCTCATCTGCCAGCAAAACAAGACCTTCTTGTTTGCAGAATTCCACAATCTGGTGCTGGTTGTCCTCAGCAAGAACCTGCAGACTCACACCAAGAAAGTCAACCAATGACTATTCTAGAATTAAATACGAGCTTTTCATCCAATTGCAACCTCAAACTCTACTATTTTGTTTTAAGGGATTTTGTTAGTAAAAAGCAATTCATAGCTCACCTGTCCTGTTGGGTTGCCGGGATTAATAACAACCAAGGCCCTTACATTGATACCCTTGGATTTTGCATCCTCTAATTGCTTCTTTAATTCAGAAGTTTCCAATCCCCACCCTGATGCCTCATCCAGAAAGTAAGGAACCTGCATAAACCAGACCACAGATATTTTGGATGTTCTTACAACATTAAACGATACATAATTGGGTTATTTTCAAACTTCTAGTTCTGGCAGTCAGGTCCGTCATTTTTTTTTCTATAATTGTGCAAAACACTAATCAGTTCAATTTAAACTTGAGTGTAAATATAAAACAATTTATAACAATTGACTTTGAGCATCTGAATAAATCTATTAAAATCCAGGCATACCAGTGTGCCACCATGGAGGGCAATTGAAGCAGAGTACAAAGGGTATTGAGGAATGGGGCAAAGAATCCCATCCTTCTCTGAACTTATCAACAATTGCATCATCATATGGACCTGGGAAGAGAGAAATGGACATGATTAGTTATGTATTCTGCAATGTGGAAACTAATATATTCAGGAACATTTTGACCTTACTAGAAAGGTATAGGTTTCCTTTCACATTACAAAAAAAGAAAAAAGAAAAATGGAATACAATAATAATCAGGAAATACCGCAGGGCTTGCACCATCAGTTAAGAAAATATCATTTGGATCAGCAGGGTATCCATCACGAGCTTCAATTCCAGCAGCAATTGTATCACGTAACCCTTTGACACCCTGATGTGAAAAGTGGGTGAAGAGGTGAAGAGGAAGGGGAATGAGTCATACAACGCATCCAATTATGAAGTTTGTCAAAGTTTTTCAAATTTCTGTAAGGTAGAACCAATGATCATTACCTGACTGTGACTGTAAGCACCAGTTGCTCTTCCAGGAATTTGATCTAGAATCGACCATGCCCGCTCTATTGCATCGGCACTGCAACAGGTAACAAAGACATCCACAGAAAGATAAGGTTTAACTTCTTAAGGAAGTCTTTTCTATGGATTCTTATCATTAAATTGCATAGGATTGTGGTTTGTAGGACAGCCACAAGTTTTTGAAATTATAACTTCATACATACAAATAATATAATGGTATTATAACTTTGTCCATACTAGGTCATAAGGTGTATTAGTTAGTGCCTTCTTATGTGTAACAAGCACAGATTTTGGGAAAATGTTCTGTTGACACATCCAATTACACTACTCATATCTTCAGATAGATTCAACGACAATTCATCTAAGAATCAGCTGTGCATAGCATATAATTTTCCAATACCTGAACAAACCCTGTGTCTCAATTTTGTCCAAGATTGCTGGATGGTCACACAATGCAAGAACCTGACAAAACAGATTATACGAATTAAGGATTGGTGAGTTGTTATAGCATTATTGATATCTACCATGTAGTCCAATAAACCTACCTCTCGGAAAAAAGTTACTGGTTGCTGACCAAGAGACTGGGGATTTCCAATATTGCAGTATAGTATCTGTATAACATACTTGAAAGTCAGTACACAAGTGAGAATGCCTTAGAAACCAATATGACAAGCTGTAACTCATCAAAGGATAAAGGGAACACACCTCATCAAAGGGATGAGAGCCTGGATTAGCCAGTAAATCTTGTTGTAACCTCTGTCACAGGAGGTAAATTACAAAGGAGATTAAGATAAGAGGAGAGAATTAATTAACTGAGGTCATGATTTCTACACAGTCATATACCTGGGCAAGGGTGACAATTTCACCTCGGACAGCATATTCACATTTCAGAACCTGAAACAAATGTGACAATGATAAATAAAAACTAGAGCAATAAATCACTCACTTATCAACCTCTATAAAACAAATCAAACTTATCCAATCAGAATGGCCCAAATAACTCACGAGTCACGAGTTACGAGTTACGAGGTAGATGAATTTTCAAAGAGTTAAGATATTAAAATAAACTCGGGTCCAAAATCATTGAGCCAGTGATGTCACAATGTGTGACTACTTGTGTGAGTTGAAATAAAAATTAAAGAAATAAATAAATAAGTTCAACTACACCATGTTATTTTTTTGGGAAAAGATGAAAACTGAAGAAAACGAAAGATGCTATTTTTTCTTAAAATAATCTGAGCAAAAACCCCATGAGATGAAGACAACAGAGAAATCAAATTCAAAGCAAACCCAGATGCAAAAACATCAAATCAAATACCTTTGACCATGTATACAGACATAAGAGGACCAATCAAACAGTGAACCAAGTAAGTAACCAATATTATTATAAACAAAAATGGAAAGAAAAAAAACAAACCCAGAAAAGAAAAAAGCAGAAACAAACCTTGGGATTGATATTTTGAAGAGTGACAGGTGGAGAGAGCTTGGAAGCAGGAGAAGAAGAGTGGTCAGCCATGGAAGGAGAAGAAGGGAAATCGAGAACTGGAGTAGCGGACAAGAAACGTGATCGAGAAGAAAGCAAGGAGCTGTGCTGCTGCGGGTGCTGAATCTGCTTTTGCTGAAAAGAATGGATGAGAAGGCTTCTGAGTCTGCCGCTCGCGAATTTCCGCATTCTAATAAACGCTTTTATACGAAAGCTGTGAGATTTGACCGTGGGTGAAATCAGATTATGATATGGGGGTCAAAACAAAGGGCAGTCTTTTCTGGGTGGCGCCTTCTTCGAAACCCCCAACCCACACCTAGTTTTTGGTCGTTTGCCTGTCTTCCACGGCTTTGAGTTTTGACACTTACTAGATGCCCAGAGCCCACAAAATATGACCACCTGTTTGAGCGTATTCACCGAATCACCATTCCCATATTCTCTCTCTCTCTCTCTCTCTCTCTCTCTCTCTTCGTTTTTACTTTCCTTTTCGGCCGTTTGCATTTATGGTTGTTTGGTTTAACAGCAGGGGTATGATGGGGAATTTGCATTTTTCCCAGGTTTTGATCTGCATTAGGAGAATGGATCAGGACATGACGACGACTTGGTAATTGGTACCAAGAAATATATAATAACCGACTACAAACATTTGCATGTGTCCATGATAATTGTTTATTCTTTTTATTCTTTTTAGGGATTTTGAAAATTGTCATTTTAGGTAATTTTATATAAGGACAAATGTGTAATAAAAAAGGAAAGGGCTGGAACAAGAATCTGAATACAATCAAACTTCTATTAGATTTCCATATATTTATCCATACCGATACGACTATTTGTCTAATGGTATTTTTTTGAGAGAATTGTTTAAATATGACACATATTTAGGAGTCAAATATATTTCAGGACATGTATTTAGGGTTGTATTGATGAAGAATATTAATTTATCTTTTGTATCAAAAAAGGATAATCTCTCACTTCTGTTAATAAATCTATTAAAATTGAGGATAAAAGTATCATTTCATATTAAAAATAATTAAATTTAAAACTAAAAAAAATGAAAAATAAAAAAAGAAGAAGAGGAGGTGCAGATCGCACCTTCTCCCCCTCCCCCTCCCCAACAGCAACCCTACCCGCCGGCGCTGCCCACCCTCCCCCTTCTCTCTCTTCATCTCTTCCTTCATTCCTCTCTTTCTCTTTCTTCCTCTGTCTCTTTCTCTCTGCTTTATGCCCACCCCCTCCCCACCCTGCTGATGCACCTCCCTTCCTCACCCCACCCCACCTCACCTCACCTCGCCCAACCCACTGACCGGTAACATTTTGGCAAGACAGAGATGAAGAGAGAGAAATAGCTAGAGAGAGAGAGAGAAAGCGCGAGGAATGGAGGGAGAGATGAAGAGAAAGAATGGAGAGGGTGGGCACTGGGCAGGGCTGGCATGTAGGGCTGCCGCAGGGGGGGGTGAGATCTGCACTTTTTTTTTTTAGGTCCATTGATTTTAACTACTAAACTTTAATAACTTTTTGGTTTAGGTACCAAAATTAAATACCATTTTAAATTAGATACTAGTTGAATAGTCAAACCTCAAATGAAATTAAAAAGCCTTTAACAGTTTTATATTTACTTGCTATACCATTGTGAAAAGTACAAATCTACCCTTCCTTCATCAGCAACATGAATGACCTCCGGCCACTGTTTTCCGGCCGACCTCCGGCCACCGTCTTCCGGCCAACCTCCGGCCACCGTCCTCCGGCCAAGCTCTACTCATTACACAAAAAATTAAATTAACATTTAACATAGAGGGGATTCGAACCCCTCTCATTCAAGAGGAATGAAATATCTCCCACCATTACAGTAAGTTAATTACTATGCAAAAGTATTACTTTAACCTAATTTATACTATACTATTGTATATATTTTTTTAAAAATAATTAATCCAATTAGTCATAACTAATCTAAAGTTGTGACTATCACAATTAAGTTGTGAATGTCTTTAGATTTAATTGTGACTGATTTAAGATGTGACTATCTCACAACTAAATCTAAAGTGTGACTGATTTAGTTGTAATTGAATGATATTCATAACTAAAAAATCCCTAAACTTTAACATGAAAACTAAAGACAATGCACCTAAAGCACCCCCAAAATTCATATAACAACCAATTAACAAAATTTGAAGTTGTGAATGATATTCATAAAAAAATAAGTTTAACATAAAACACCTACATGTTTAATTAACATAAAAGCTAACATAAAAAGGAAATTTGCATTAAACATATACCCTCTTAAGGAGGAAATTAAACCTGTGACTGTTAAACAGAAATAATTTGACATTCATCTCTATCTTTGCTTCCATTTAGAAGATACCATCTTAAATCTAAGTTGTGACTGTTTCGTCACAACTTTAGATTTAGTTGTGACTGACTTTAAGGTAGAAAGACATCCTATTCTTCAAGACAACTTCAGCCTAATTTTTTTTTTATGTACCATTCAAATAGACGGAGGAACTAGAGCCGAGCGCCGGAAGAAGTGCTCAGTTGTTATAAAAAAGTCAATGCCGAGTGCTTGGTACCATTAACCAACTTCATAACCCAACCCTATATCCCTAAATTAAACAAAAACAAAATCATTAGAAGGACTACTATAATAAGAGAGAAAGTTTTTTTAAGAAATATGCAATTACATATGAATAAAGAGTCATGCATTTGGCTTCCAATTCACACACAAAGGATTCAAATAGAAAAAATAAAAAATCAAACGGATTAATACAGAACACCTAAAAATAATAAAAAATTAACTGTGACTGTCACAATTTAGTTGTGACTGTTTGGTAGTCACAACTGCATCTGAAATTGTGACTGTCCTACAGTCATAACTAAATCTAAAGTGTGACTGATATTGAAAGAGATAAGTTTAGGTTCTCAAAAGATAGACCCTAATGTCCAACATGAAAACTATAGAAAGTGCACATAAACCACCCCCAAAACTCATATAACAACCAGTTAACAAAATTTGAAGTTGTGACTGAGATTCAGAAAAATAAATTAACATAAAACACCTTAGTTTAGCATAATATAAACATAAACAAGAGAATGCATGAAGACCATATAATGCTAACATAAACAGGGGAATGCATCATATTATGAAGCTACTGATGTTTACACGTACCTACTTTCAGCTTTGAGTTTATTGAATCTCTGAGTTTTACTTGTGGAATATCAATTTTACGCAGTCATATGTTGCAGAATCATGCTTAAGCTAGTTTCAATGGATGAATTTCATATAAAATGTAATGTAATGAAACCGTGTGATTGATGACCCCATCACTAATTTAACAGCAATCTGTGCAAGTGCCATAGTTCTAGCTGCAATATTGATGTTGGATCCTTGATCAAGTCTTTTCTTATATATGGGAAACAAAATGAAAGTTTTGAACCCACTATAGCATTTTCAGTTTGTTCAAGTAGTATATAGGGTGGAGTTTGCTTTCATTATGAAGGTGGTCTGAAACTCTGAATGAAGGTTCATTGTTTTGGCTGTCCTAGAAACTGTGGTTAATGTGAAGAATGGCAAAAAGGGCAAGAAATTGGAGCAGCAAATGAGAATAACTACAAGACAACATAGAGGAGGTGTAGATGAGGATTGATCAAAAGATAGAGGACTGCTAGAAATGACGTTAGGGTGGTCCTTTTTTATTTGTACGTTTGTAATGCGTTTCTCTTGTGCTCTTCTGAGCCAAAAAAAGGAAAGGAAAGGAAATAAAAAAACAGGGGAGTGATGCAGTCGTTTTCTTCCTGCAGGCACATTCATTGCAGGGAAAACTGATATGAAACTAAACCCAGTGTATGAGCCAAGGGCAAGATCGGAAAAATAAAAAGGTCTAAATGATTTGTGACCTAATCTAAAATATAACCATATAAATTAGTAGCTCAAATGAAAAATTATGGAGCCTTACTGGTTTTCTAAAAAATTATTGGAAGTAGGTATTTAACCCAAATTTTTTTTTTTTTTTTTAATATTTTTCAATTTATTTTTAGTTTTAATTTTTTCTAATTTTAATCTTTTTTAGTTTTAATTTTTTAAAATTTAAATGTTTTTAGTAGTAATTGTTTTTAGTTTTACTATTTTTTAATTAAAATTGTTTTTAATACTAAATGACAATTTTACCCTCAATTTTAATGGAGTTAGTAACAAAAGTGAGGGATTGTACTTCTTTGATACAAAAGATAAATTAATGTCTTTCAAACACAACTTTAAATATGTGTTCTGAAATAGAATTGACCCTAAGTATGTGTTCTATTTAGAAAATTTTTCCTATTTTTTTTCCAGAACATCAGAGGTTGCAAGTTCAATTCTCCACTCAAACCAAAAAAAGAAAACAAAAATTTGATTCCCCCTCTCCCAAATAAAAGAAATATATCCATACTTGTTAAATCTCAGTTGTGTAATATAAATCTTCTTATCAAAGAGTTCTGGAATTAAAAGAAATTGATCATTATTATATTGAAACTTTGAAATAGATGAGAGAACAAGAATTTACTCAACACTATTTTCAATTCATTCTTAATTATATCTTTTTGCATGTATTTTCAAGTGTAGATAAAAAGAATGTTACAAAATGACTTTCCAAGCAAGATTGGAAAAGAAGGGTGAAAAAGAACGGGGCATACACAAAGTGTAACGCACTCTTGTCATACATGCTACAAACTGTAATGTTAAAAAGAGAAAAATATAAATTAAAACCATTCTTTCTAGTTGAATTTAATTTCTAGACATTTGACTTTGGCCGACTTCTTTCTTGGATCACAAGGATGCCTCAAAGCTAACTTTAGTATCTGGCAACCAATCACCACCTTGGATGAATGTCCCCACTGTGTACTTGGCTGCCTCATCATCTGTAAGAGTGGGCTTATAACCAGCCCATTTAACCCTTCCATCCACGCTTGATCCTGGCCCACTGTTTTGGTACTCTGCATAAAGTATAGTGCTGGGGGGCTCAAAACCCGAAACCCATTCTTTCCAGCCTAATGGGTTCAAGAATGGCCCAATATTCGACTGCATGATGACTGTGGTGGAATAGTCCTTCCAAGGCCTACCAAGATATGTTAGAGCTGTGAGATTGTTACCTAGAGCAGAGAATGTGCACTTCTGGATTGAAATGCCAGTGTTCTGATTTGGGTCCTTTTTGCCCTGAGCTGTGATGGTGTTGAACTGGTTTGGCAGGGGCTGCCTGGGCTGGATGTTGCAGTTCTGTAAGACCACAGCAGCATTGCCAAAGATGAAGTCTATGGTGCCTGTGACATCGCAATCACGATAGAATTGTCGATTGGAGTGTGCGTAGAGGGTGTCTTGGAAGGCATCAAATGAGCACCTGTAGTATACAGAGAGGTCAGAGCCAGAGCGAAATGCCACTGCCTGGTGCTTTGCTGCTCCTGCAGTGTTAATGAACCCCATGTCTTTTGCAATGAAGCCTTTTCCCGCAACAGCTGCAAATCCAATATGTAATCATAAATAACAATTCAAATGCATTGAGTTTATATGTAAGCTTGAATGCTAAATGTTACAACAGTTTCAGCCAAAACAAAATGCTCGTTTCTATGTTACAATCAGTCTGAAAACTTCAAATTGCAACACAATTTCCGAGGGAATGTGAATGTTACTAGGCAAGGAACTGTCCTAATTAATTAACAAGTAACTATTGGGGTGGAGAGGTCTTTCTAAAATCTAGAAACCAAGTGGGAAATTATTGTTTTTGATGACTGTGGTGCGTGCCAAAAAGAATCACATCCCACAGAACCTACAACTTGCTTTGTTTATGACTTTCATACCACTGTGCCTAACTATTTTTTTCTAGCATAGAAGGAAAGTGCTATACAACAACATGAGTAATATGAGTAGTGCATGACATGCACATATTCATCAAATCACATAATTTCAGCAATTAACCAGAAAAAGTCAGCTGATTCACCACATGCGTTATGCAGGACACTTGCATCTCTGGGTCAGGCCTGTATGCAAACTTGTATAGTATATGATATATGGAGCAAATGGGGCCACATGAAAACGAACATCAAGCAATATATAAAGCATAAACCAGACTTGCACATGGTGGGGTCATCGACCGCCCACACATCACCCAGATATCTAATCTATTTTGATAGTATTTAAAGCAACATTGATTTTTTCATAAAGAATGAAAGAAAAACCAACAACAAGAACAACAACATTAGAAGAGGATATAGAATTTTTAGGTGAGAGTAGCACATCAGGTTAACATGGGGACGCATAAACCATGTGACTGGTTCCTAATTGACCCTATCTACATCATCAAATTCAGATAGGCCACTCTGGTGTCTATCTATGGTTTCCTTCCTCCAATTTCTGAAGGTTTCACTGTCACATGGCACAATCCCACATGGGATTTCCTTTCCTTCAGTTCTATCTACAGGGAAAGTAACTAACATGTATTTGCAGGAATAGGAATAGCCATGACACCATGTTACAATGCCATGATATTTGGAGGACAGACTAGCTAAGCTAGCTAGTGGTTCTGATAATCACATAATAATACATCTCAATTGTCACTTCTAAGGTGGGTTAAAACAACTTACTTGCTCTTAATGTCAGTGTGATTGAATTACTTCTATATCAGAAAACAATGAAATCAAACTTGACCAAACAAATTAAAAAGACAAATTAACATAAGATTAAAATGCAAGAAGGTGATGATTAATTAGAAATTCTTACCAAAAGTGGCTGTGGAGAAGGTAGGGGTGCCATCCACAAAGTTCAAGCTTCCTGAAACAATGGTCTTGGTCTTGCCATCCCCATACATCATCACATTCCACTTGCTCTTGTCCATCAACACATTCTCTTTGTACTCCCCTTCCTTCACATAAATCACAAACCTTGTTTTGCTCTTCTTGGGCACCACATTCACAGCCTCCTGAATGCTCTTGAACTGCCCAGTCCCATCCTTGGCCACAGTCACGTGAGCAGTCACGTTCTGCTCCTGCAGCAGCCTCCTATCCCCCGGGCCAACCCAGCCCGGAAAACCCATCTCGGACCCTCCAAACCCGAGCAATCTCCGGTGAACCGGAATGTTGAGATTCGTCAGCAGACCCAGAATCTTAGCCACAATGGCCAAACTGTTGCTGGCGAACTCGGTGGAGTTCTGCATGGCGGTCTTGAATTCCTGAACAAGTGTCGAATTGAGCTCCACCAGAGCGTCCAAGCAGGTCTCTTGGTCAGTCATGGTGGTGCTGAGCCAGGTCTTGATGTCATCGATCTTCGCAGCAGACAACAGCTTCTCGCCCTCACTCACATCCATGGACGACAACGAATCGTTGAGCCTGTCCATGGAGTCCTCGAAAAGGGTCTCGCAGACGCTGAGAGCTTTCTTGACCTTCGTATTATTCCCAATTTTATCGACGAACTTGCCCGGAAAGCCAGAAAGCTTCGAGACCTCGGCGATGGCTATGTGCAGCGAGAGCTTGAAAAGCACTTCTGGGTCGGTGGTGTTCGAGTTCTCGAGCGCAGAGATGGAGGAAAAGCACGAGTTCGGGTACTCGGTCACGCTGCAAACGGCCTTTAGCGACGCGGACGGAGTCAACTCAGTCGTAGGGACCGAGTTGGACGAAGGGGATGATGAGCTGCCTCGCTTGTGTATCAGTGTCCCTGCAACCGCGCCGATGATCACAGCCAACAGAACAATGGAGGAGACTGAGAGTATGATCACGCGCCTACGTGTCTTTCGCCGGAAGGCCTGCTCTTCGAGCTCGTCTACTTTGCCGTAACCCTTAAAGGACTTCATGGAGTCCATTTTGATATGAATATCAGAATATGAATATGAATATGATCTTCTTCTTCTTCCTTTTTTTTTCTCTTTTTTGTTTGCTTTGCTTGAATGCTTGAGAAGTGTTTGATAGTTTGACAGACAGAGCTAAGATTAGATTCGGAGGGCTTTTGGACAAGTGTGGATGTGTCTTGCTCCTTTTATAAAGTTGGGGGGCAAATATGGAATCTCTCACTTTCTTTCTTTGATGCTTCCTGCTTAAGAATTTTAATTAATTGTATATTTTATAATGATCCATATTCCTTTTAATAATAAATAACATAATCTGTTTGAATTACTGAGGAAAACATTATGTACCATAATTAATCTTAGCAGGGGAGTGGGAAATGTACCCTTTGTAATCAAAAGCATCAATTTTTGTTTATTTGGTGTAAACTCCATTGCTCTTGGACAGGTGGGCAATTGGGCATCATTGCTTCCAATATAATAAACTTGGGTGACCATTGTTGTTGGAGAATTTTTTAATTCTTTTACCCACTTAGCTTCAATCCATTGTCCATCACACTTCACATCTTATATGTTGCACCCCAATAAAGTTATTAATATTGTTAACAATTGGGGCTCAAATACAATTATTTTTTTCGTAAAAATATTTGAAGTAAAAGCTTATATTTGAACCATAATAAGTGATAAGGGGATTAAGTTACTAACAATATCAAATATAATATTGTTCGTATGATTAATCGTCTAGGCATAACGACAAGTCACACAAGACTTAACATCGTGCTGTTTGGTCCTAGGCCCAAAAGACTAAGCCCTTCCTGGGCTCCTAGCCCCCGACCTACTAGGCTCCGGCCTCCTAGGCCACGACCTCCTAGGCTCCAGCCTCATAGGCTCCGGCTCCCTGGGCCCCGGCCTCTTAGGCTCCGGCCTCCCAAGCTCAAGCCTCCTGGGCCCCCGACCCGTGTCAACTCACTCGGACCCTCGAGACCGGTGACACGTGACGCTCGTACAGTGCAAGTCACCACAAAGGACACGTGTCGTCACCGGATTGATTGACACTCTTCCAAAGGTACTATAAAAGAGGTACCTTCTTGTCACAAAAGGACAACTGAAATCATCATTATACTATTCACTCACTCTGCTCTCATATCTCTCTGAACACTGACTTGAGCGTCGGAGGAGCTTTGGCCGGCACCACACCGGTGCTTTTCCCGCTCACTTTTGTGTACTTGCGCAGGGTGCTTTGGATATCATTCTCTCTCATTACTCACCAGTCGGACCCAGCTACCCGTTCCTGCCCCACTTCGACGTGTCATCCTCTCAGTGGCGGGTCAACGGGCCTACGTGGTTCGACTCGACGTTGACTGCTTCACCATTTTTGAGCATCAACAGTTTGGCGCCGTCTGTGGGAAAGTTACAACTTTTCCCCATTGAATTCTCTACCCTCAGTTGAGGTGCAGAAACCTTCCGAGCTTCCGAGCTTCCGAGCTTCCGACCTTCCTAGCTTCCGACCTTCCGACCTTCCGACCCTTGCAATGTCTGACGGAGGTCCTATTCTCGACCAAGTCGACAACACCCCAGGGGTGACAAGCGAGGCAAGAAGACTGCCGAATCTGATCAGGAGGAGTACATCCAGCGATTGGAGGCTCAGCTCCAACGAACCCAGGAACAGCTCGACCTCCAAAAAGGTGCAACACAGCTGTATGAGCGACTCCTCCGCGACAGGGAAGAACATACCACTCCCCGGAGTGGTGAAAGGAGGAACCCCCATGACAGGGACGAACACACCACTCTCCGGAGTGTTGAGAGGAGGAACCCCCATGACAGGGACGAACACACCACTCTCCGAAGTGGTGAGAGGAGGGACCCCCCCCGAAGGGACCAAAATGTTCCACGCCAATTGGATGCAGGACAAGGTAGCCATCCACCCCCAGGTTTTCAAAAGAGACTTGTCCACCCGGTCAGCCGGGCTCGATCTGGCGAGCATCCCACTCGCTCTGAAGAGTTCCACATTTATCAGGACTGTCGTCATCTGCTCGACGACAACCGCTCTCGGCGAGAAGAGCAGCGGACGAACCGGGGCGAGTCCAACCCGCGTCCCCAAGACTTGGAGGAAGAGCAGGCTCCTCGTCCCAAGCGACGACGGGGAGAAGAGCAGGTTTTCTCGGCTGGGCGCCACGCAGAAGATGACACTTTCACAAGTGAACAAGTCGCTGACTCCGGTAACAGCGGCTCTCTTCTACCAGACCAGCTCCAACAACTTCTCATGGACATCAGTGAGCGCCTGAGAAGAGTGGAGGGGGGAAGTCTTGGTGGGCACCCATCTTTAGAAACAAGGGAGCTGCCTGGACCTTTCACCACTCGCATCCTGTCCACTCCTCCGGTTGGCGACGTCCGACCTCCCAAAATCACTCCGTACACAGGGAAGGAAGACCCATATGACCACCTCATGAGTTTCCGGTCAGCTCTAGAGTCTAAAAGTGCCGATGACGTTACAAAGTGTCGGATCTTCCCTTCTACCCTCTCTGGCAGTGCAAGGAATTGGTTCTATCAACTTCCTCCCGGCTCGGTTGATTGTTTCAACGAGCTCCGAGAGCTCTTCCTAGGCCAGTATATCATCCAGACCGATAGAATTTACACCACGGATGACCTGACTCGAGTCCGACAGGGCAGCATGGAATCCCTTCGGGAATACATCACCCGATTTCAGCTAGAGCGATCTCGGTGTCGCGACTGTGATGAGAAGGTAGCCTTCGCTGCTTTCAAGGGTGGTCTCCTGGAGGGAGACTTCTTGTTTGAAATCAACCGCCGCAATCCGCACACCTACAAGGAACTCATGCAAGAGGCCATTGCCTATGCCACAGCTGAATTCAAAACGTATGGAAAGAAACCGCCTACCATAGATCGCCTAAGTACGTACCAACCAGGCCATTATAGTGCCACCCCAGCCCAAGCCCTACTCGGGTAACCAGTATGGGGGGTCCGGGAAAAAGTTCAATAAATTCACCAAGAAACAATTTGGTGATGGTAGAGGCGGAGGACAACGAAGGGAGGAAACTTATCAGACATCCTATGCCTCCAAGTTCAAAGTCTACACAATTCTCACTGTTACTTATACAGAATTGTATCCCCAGATCAAAGACATACTTCCTAAACTCCCACCCCGCCCACCACAAACACGATACCGGGCTAACAAGAACTTCTTTTGCCTTTACCATAACGACCATGGTCATGACACCGAGGCATGCAGAGCCTTTAAAGAGGTAATAGAAACTTTGGTACAGGAAGGAAATTTGGATGGTTTTATAGACAAGGAGGCCACCGAGAAGGCCAAGACCGACGGACAACGCCGGGGGCGGGTCAATACCATCTGTGGGGGTCCGACCCTCGCTGGCAACTCCAACAGAGCTAGGAAGGAATACGCCCAAAGTGCTCAACCATGCTCCGGCGTTATGGCTGTAGAGTTCCACCGTGGCAAAAAGACTCCTAAACTCGGGTGGTCGCCCATTTCCTTTGCTGAGGAAGAGGAACGTGATTTGATCTTCCCACACGATGACCCCTTGGTCATTGAGGCCACCATAGCTAATTTTGATGTGGCTCGGATCCTTGTCGACTGTGGTAGCTCCGTCAACATCCTCTTCGCTCCAGCCTTCACCGCTCTTGGAATCGACCAGGAGAGGCTTGACCGGTCGGTTGCTCCTTTGCTCAGCTTTTCGGCCGACATGGTCACCCCTCTTGGTGGGATCTACCTCCCCCTCACCCTCGGGAGGTATCCTTCGTCCGCCACCACAACCACTCAGTTTTTGGTGGTCGACTGCCCCACAGCTTACAACGTCATCCTGGGACGACCGGCCCTTAACCAATTGAGGGTTATGATCTCCACTCATTTGCTTTTGATCAAGTTCCCGACCCCATGTGGAACGGGGGTAGTCAAAGGCAATCAAGTATCAGCCAGGTCCTGCTATATGACTTCAGTCAAGAGGAAAAAAGAGGTCAAGCCCTCTATGGCTGTTTGTGTCTCCAACACCTGCCCTACCCCAGACGCCCTATAAAATCATTGAGGTCGTCCGTCCAGGACATACAGGCTCCGCGCCACAACCGGCAAGGAACTCGGCCACCCTTGGCGCGCCGAGCACCTCCGCTACTTTTACAAGTATACACATGTTGTACCCCCCGGGGACTTTTTTCAATTTCATCTATGTTATCGCTTTCATAAATGAGAGTCCTACCACGGACACATTTTTCTTCATTTTCATTTAAAAGTGTTAATTGTTTGTATGGACCCCCGGGCCATCAGACATCCGACCCTACCCATATCCGTACCATGCATTCAAGGGAAGCTAAGTACCATGCATTCAAGGCGCGGGTATGGAGAATGCATTCAAGGGAACCTAAGTACCATGCATTCAAAGGACAATAAATATCATGCATTCAAGGGAAACTAAGTACCATGCATTCAGGAAAATCCCACAATACCATGTATTAAAGGGAAGGGCATCCTACCCCATAAACGGGTTGGACACCCTCCAAATCATCCAAATATCATAAAGTACAAACTTAATAATCGAAAGAGTTTGTAATTTGGTACGGACTACATCCGACCCGACCATATAACTCAAACAAAAATAGGGCGATGGTCCGCCCACCCCTGCCCCCGGGCCATGTTTGCTTCAAACATTTATTTGGGATCCTCTCCCATGTCATGCTCCCCACTTATGGATGCTCCATCCTCGGGCTCTTCCCCCTGAGTACCCCCCTCTGGGACGTTGGCATGCCCATCATTACTGCCATCCCCTAGCAGACCACCTGCTTGGCTTGGCTCAGCTCCTCCCCGCACTGCCCCAACTCTTGCCTAGCTTGGTCCGCCTCCTGGCCTGCAGTAGCTCGGCATGCAATGCATTGTTCTGCCCGACCACTTGCCCACCCCCATGTTTCCACACCCTATCCGGGGTCGGGGCACACTTGGCCTCGTCGGTGTCCCATCACGTGTAGACGCCTGGTCGGACTCTCTATCATCCATAGAATTGCCCTCCCTTAACGAATCGTCTGAGGAAACCATGGAATGTCCGACCCCACTACACCTGCCCATAAAAAAAAAATAAAAAAAAAACACAACAATACCCAATAAATTACAAAGTCCAAAATGCAGGCGTGTGGCCTACCCAGTGCTCGGCAAGGTTCATACCCACCTGCACCTCCACCTGCCCCTACTCACATTATCCACAAATTCACAATCAGAATTCCAAGGTCCGCCTCAGGCTGGACGACCACAATTTCTCACAAGTTCTCAATTCTCCAAGGCAAAATCAATATGTCCATTGGGTAAAACAATTTTTTGAAATTACTTACCTCGAAGAGCTCGAAACAAGCAGCCCGACCCGCGCCGATCCGAGCAGCCCAAGCTGCTGCCTTCACCGCTCTTGGAATCGACCAGGAGAGGCTTGACCGGTCGGTTGCTCCTTTGCTCAGCTTTTCAGGCGACATGGTCACCCCTCTTGGTGGGATCTACCTTCCCCTCACCCTCGGGAGGTATCCTTCGTCCGCTACCACAACTACTCAGTTTTTGGTGGTCGACTGCCCCACAGCTTACAACGTCATCCTGGGACGATCGGCCCTTAACCAATTGAGGGTTATGATCTCCACTCACTTGCTTTTGATCAAGTTCCTGACCCCATGTGGAACGGGGGTAGTCAAAGGCAATCAAGTATCAGTCAGGTCCTGCTATATGACTTCAGTCAAGAGGAAAAAAGAGGTCAAGCCCTCTATGACTGTTTGTGTCTCCAACACCTGCCCTACCCCAGACGCCCTACAAAATCATTGAGGTCGTCTGTCCAGGCACATACAGGCTCCGCGCCGCAACCGGCAAGGAACTCGGCCACCCTTGGCGCGCCGAGCACCTCCGCTACTTTTACAAGTAGACACATGTTGTACCCCCCGGGGACTTTTTTCAATTTCATCTATGTTATCGCTTTCATAAATGAGAGTCCTACCACAGACACATTTTTCTTCAGTTTCATTCAAAGTGTTACTTGTTTGTATGGACCCCCGGGCCATCAGACATCCGACCCTACCCATATCCGTACCATGCATTCACGGGAAGCTAAGTACCATGCATTCAAGGCGCGGGTATGGAGAATGCATTCAAGGGAACCTAAGTACCATGCATTCAAGAAAATCCCACAATACCATGTATTAAAGGGAAGGGCATCCTACCCCATAAACGGGTTGGACACCCTCCAAATCATCCAAACATCATAAAGTACAAACTTAATAATCGAAAGAGTTTGTAATTTGGTACGGGCCACATCCAACCCGACCATATAACTCAAACAACAATAGGGCGATGGTCCGCCCACCCCTGCCCCCAGGCCATGTTTGCTTCAAACATTTATTTGGGATCCTCTCCCATGTCAAGCTCCCCACCTGTGGATGCTTCATCCTCGGGCTCTTCCCCCTGGGTACCCCCCTCTGGGACGTTGGCATGCCCATCATTACTGCCAGCCCCTAGCAGACCACCTGCTTGGCTTGGCTCAGCTCCTCCCCGCACTGCTCCAACTCTTGCCTAGTCTGGTCCGCCTCCTGGCCTGCAGTAGCTCGGCATGCAATGCATTGTTCTGAACAAATATGAATCCACAAAGATGCAAATCTCCAATAAGTGGTATCAAAAGTGACTATTTTATTAAGACATGACAGAAAGCAAAATAGGAGGATATGTGAATCAGGCTGAAGATGGGCCATATAAAAACCTTTCAACATTTTAGCGCACAATGTGACAATGACAGTTCCCAGGTATTGGCTTCAAATTTTCAGCTAACAATCACTGTTCATTTAAAAATATTACCGAGCCAATTTTTAAGGGTTAACTTAATTATTTGCTTATTTGAATATTGATGGAAGGTGGAGTTGGAGTTGATAGCCATATGTTCCATCCACGGCATAGCGGTTTTAGTGGAGAGACAGAGAACGTAGATTGGGATGGATCCAGCTCAGCTCAGCTGTGCATAATATACACCATAATTAATTAGTGATATAGACCTTCAATTGTGGAAATAAGTTACCCAAATTGTAAGCAAACTATGCAGAGGAAGGTGCTAATTAAAATGGTGCAATAGAAAGAGAGAGAGGATCTACATCTACTTATAACTCCTCCACATGTCAACCCCCTCATGTGAAACAAAGCTGCAGACCAATGAATAAATTGTGAAATGGGTGCTGCTGGCTGCTGCTGTCTCAATATCACCAAGTTTGCTTTGCTTTATGTACAAGGCTACAAGCAAACCGAGTGAACCTTTTTTTAAGTTATTCTTCGTTCATTCCCATGTGGAGTGTGGGACAACATAGAGCCTAACAGCACGTTTGGCAGTAGTTTTAAAATTGCCTAAACACGCTTTCAGATAGTTAAAATGTTTAGCATTTGGATGAAACAGTTAAAAAAAGCTCTTTAGTTATAGAAGCACCTTAGTGCTTTATGGAAAAGAAGCAATATTGATATGAAAACTGTTTGATTCTTAACTTTTGCGAGGGTTTGAATCTATATTCTAAACGAAATGAAGCTCGGATCAAACTACATATCTCTTATAATTTTTTGAAAGTAAGATGTATATAGACATTGTCAACGAGTACCAAGACAACAGTTCTTTCCTGGGAGCTGAGGCTCTGCATTCTTGAATTTCATAATTGGTATTAGGAAGCCGGTGCATGATTAACATCCATTTTTCTTTTCATCAATCATCATGTCCATCAACTTCGATCATAGTTCAAACATGTCCAAATTTTGAGCAAAACATGCTCCCACTCTCAACAATTTTAATTAAGCAGCAATCTTAAGTCTTAACATATCATATATCCCTTGGACTTTTTCATGTGAACACTTCGTCAGATTATTTGGTCCTTTTCACTTGGACACCTTCCTAAGGGCACCCCCTGTATTTTTTCAGTCCCACTTTTTTTTTTAAATAGAGTTGCATCTTCCTAATATACGGCAATACCATGTGCTAGTGATGTGAAAGACCATTACATGATGAAGCCGGCAATTGCGCAATTAGGCCCAATACATCACATCTTCTCACATTCCAAATGCTCCAGTCATTTTTAGTTTTTAAATTTTGATCATTTTTATTCTGTATGATATATGTACAAGAAAAGATAAAGCAAAAACGTCCAAAATAAAACCAATATGAGAAGACGGCTTAAGGAAAGACTCGATCAGTTTGCAGATAGAGACAGCATATATAGGAAGACCATCATGCACTAAAATACTGACCACATAGGCCTAATATCCAAATTGCACTAAACCTGGAGGAGTGCAAAGCCACACAAAATGTTCCCATACCTCTTTCTAGCTCTAGCTTCGAGTGACATGCAGGTTGGATATTGGTGGAAACACAAGAGTGGAATATACACTGTTATGTCTGGTGTGTGTGGTCATTATACAGAAAAAGAGCAAATTAAGAGTACATTTTTTAGAAGATCATCATTATATGATCATAAACTTTTAGTTTTGTGTATGGTTGGACTAAAGTAGTTATTTCCCAGCTGTTCCGGTCCATTTACAGTTATTGCTTCTGTGAACATAGTAGCTAAATAATCCCAACGTGTTACATAAGGCAAATATTGTATAATTGTTCGGTTTTCCGCAATTTTTTCCATCCCTCGGTGTAAATAACCCAATATCGGTTCACAGTCAATAACATCTTCACCATCTAGAGTAATGATGAGTCGAAGAACACCATGCATTGATGGGTGATGGGGGCCCATATTGACTATCATGAGGTCTTTTCTTGTAGCTGGTATATTCATAGGTTTTTCCTCGATTCATTTTTTCATGAATTGCCGAAAACGAAAAAAAGTTCACCCTTCCTTTTACCTGTAAAGAATGAAGTTGACAAAGATAGCAAGAATCTACACTTTTTATAATTGGTGTAGTGAAGTGCTCATCATATTGAGAACGCATTATGTATGGCTCATCTGGAAAGGACAGAATGAGGTACTATTTGGAAGATTTACTCAATGAGAAAAACTGTGTGTGTAACTGGGGTATACGTCCTTACTCTCACAAGAACTAGCATGTGACGATAAGATTTACTCAATGAGAAAAACTTTGTGTGTAACCGGGGTATACATCCTTACTCTCACAAGAACTAGCATGTGAGGATATTCCCGTTACGCACAAGTTTTTCTCTTATTTACGTTTAGGTAGAGAGGGAAACCACTTTTCTTTCCAAAAATCCAAAGATTTCTCATTTCCTATCTGCCAGCATAAGCCGTGAAATAAGAGCTCTCTACCTTCCAACATGCTTGATCATGCCCACAACAAGGGCCTAGCATCAACCAAAGAGCTAAGGCTCCTTTCAATACTCTGGACTCTCTGGCCCAAATAGCATTGGACTCTGAATGATTCTGCATTTCTCCAGCATTGTTTAGCTAGTAATGCCAAGTTAAAAGCATTAAAAGACTCTAAACCCCATGCCCCAACTGACTTATACAACTATAATCAAAGTCCAGCCCATGAGCAAATCCATTAGCCTAATGAGGCACCATGTGACTTCAGAGCCCAGAGACTTTATTTGGACTCAGCTGTATAATTGGCTTTTGCAGTTTCATTCTTTCCCTGTCTGTTAGTCCAAATTTAATCACTAAAAACATATTTATGATGATGATTAGAGTAGCTAGTTAATAAGTGTCAAGAACTTCCCACAGATTACATAATTTCTTGGCAAAAAAGAAGATTTTCTTATTAACCAAACAGATTGGAGTCAAGTGATACTACAATCAAGGCCGGGTAGGTACAACAACACACAAAATTAACCAACACCAGCTAGAATTACAAGAATAATATATTGTATAGTACCACCACCACCACCACAGAACACATGGTTGAATCAATTAATTAATTACATGGTCTACAGACCAAGACTATATGGAAAACCAGTAGCCTTCAACCAACTACCCCCAGCAATGAAAGTGCCAGGTGTGTAGGTCTGAGCCTCAGTGGAACTAGTGATCACCTTGAACCCCTTCCATGTCACCCTCTTGGAGGTCCCTGCCCCAGCCCCAGTGTTCTGGTACTCCCCATAAAACAAAGTGTCGAGAGCAAATGTGCCACTCCACTCATGCCACCCAGCAGGGTCTATCACATCACTTATAGTTGACTGCATAATCACAGTCCTTGAGTACTCCTTCCATGGCCTCCCAAGAAACGTTGGGAAGCTACTTTGCACTGCCTGCAAGTCAGAGGTGGCACCAATCCTAGATTTTTGGATCACAATGCCAGTGTTCTGATTCGGGTCGGTTCGGCCTTGGGCTGTGAGCATGTTCTTCTGACCCGAATTGGGTTTTCGGGCATGGATGTCACAGTCTTGTAGCACAACAGCTGCATTGCCAAAGATGAAATCTACTGTGCCTGCTACCAAGCAGTTGATGAAGAATTGGCGGTTTGAGTGGACATAGAGTGAGTCTTGGTATGCAAGAATGTCACATTGGTAGAAGGCTGAGAGGTCTGACCCTACGCGCAGAGCAACTGCTTGGTGCTTTGAAGGGCCAGCAGTGTTTTGAAAAGTTATGCCTCGGGCTAGGAATTTTTCACCAACCGCAGCTGCAACCATAAAAGATATCAGTGAACCTTTTACATTTCTCCACAGGTTATGTAGTCAAATAACCATCAATTTGAACTGCATAGGTCACCTTTGGGGTACTCTAAGGTCACCCCTCCCCCCAAAATAATAATTTTGGTAATGCCGGCACATGATTGGAACCGTTCCCTTTTTAGATCACCTATTATAGATTATCTCTGCAAAAAATCAACTCAATCGGAAATCGTTTGATTATATAACTGTTGTTGATTAAATAGAAAAAATCAACGGTTTAGTCAAAAAATCACTCTTTAATTAAAAACCATCAATTTTTTCTACTTAATTGACAACAGTTATATAACCAAACGATTTCCGATTGATTTAATTTTTTGCATAAATGATCTATAATAGGTGATCTAAAAAGTGAACGGTTTCGATCATGCGCCGACATTACCGAAATTGTTATTTTGGAGAGAGGGGTGACCTTAGGGTACCTCCAAGGGGTGGCCCAAATATTTTCCTTATCTTAATTAATATAGTTGCAGAGTCGACCATCAAATTATGAGGGGTCGTGGTTAACTATAAATTGACTCTCGACTCTTTATGTACATTACTTTAATCTAACATCACATATATATATATATATAAGTAAATAAACTTTATAAATTTGAGAACCTTCAACATTTCAAAGTATGAGGTGATAATTTAATTTGTTTAACCTAGGTAACCCTGATAAGAGAAAACTTAGGTTAAGAGAGTGTAATACGAGTACATATGCATAAAGGTAGAACCCATGTGCCCCATTAAATTTTGAGGTACCATATGATGTTTAGCAATGTAATATGAGTTGGTGGGCAATTAATGGTTGCTTGATCTGTGAAATGAAGCTGTCAGCATGAATGAGTGCAATGCAGACAGAACAAAATTTTTTTTTGACCACTTAGACAGAACAAGTTTAAATTGTGATTTCATTACAATTTAATGGCCTTTGAGATGAGTGTGGTTATGGCTACTAAATTGTTCTGCCAAATGGGGACAACAATCATTTATACAATCCATAATAACTCAGCTAGAAACAAGCCAACGACCAAAAGAGCCTAGAAATTTCCCGGGACCAAAAGTACAGGAGCGTGCTTCTGTTTGCAACTTTGCATTGAAAGATTCAAAGAATCTAATAGGTCTCAGCAAAAAAAAAAAAAAAGTTTTTCCATACTATTGTCTCTTGTAAGGTATATTTTTTTTCACTTTTCTCTCTAAAATTTAAATTCTCTTAGTTTGCTATCTGAACTTCACAGAGTCGTTGCAAAAGACATTATGCCGTCAACTCTATCAATTTTTCTGTTAAAAAAGCTGACGTGACACCTATATGTCATGAGTGAGACTTTTTTCTAATTATGTAAAATTCATGTGGACAAAAAAAATGTCAATTTTGGATCTTACATAACTAAAAAATAGTCTCACTCATGCCATATAGGTGTCACGTTAACTATTTTAATAGAAAAATTGACAGAGTTGATGACATAGGATTTTTTGCAACAACTGTGTGAAATTCAGGTGACAATTTGAGTAGATTTAAGTTTCAAGGAGCAAAGTGAGAAAAAATGTATCTTATAAAAGACAATGATGTGAATAAACAAAAAAAAAAAGCCAAAAAAGAAAAGAGAATAAAGACAGAGGAGGAAAAAAAAGACACTGGCTAGAAAGGGGATGTAACTATAACCATTCAATTCAATTTAAAATGTGGTGCATCAAAATGACAAAATCATTAAAGTATAAACATGTGCCTGGGAAACCTATGAACCCATCATGCATTTTCCATTTTTCCTAGTCTGTGCTATGCACAAAATTAAATTTTAACAGTAGATGTCATATTCAATTTGTCTGTACAGTTATACTTATATGTAAAATTAATAAGGTAAAAATTTAAACAATAAAACAGGGTCACAAGACTCACAATGATCTGGGGGTCCCATAATTATATTTCTTTTTTTTTATTAAAAAAAAAAAAAGGACACCTTTTTTGAGCAACAACAAATTTGAAAGGATGGGTGAGGGCCTGAGGGGTCATTTAAAATCCAACAAGAGATGTGACACATGGTGTAAAATGAGTTCGTGCTTCATGAATCATGTGCACACCAGATAGAGACAGATTGGTGATCGGTGATCGGTGATCAGTGATCAGTCAAATAAAGTTAAACAAAGAGTGTCGGTGAGTAGTGAGTAGCTAGCCACACAAAGTTTGAGTTTTCATACTTAATTTGATTTTGGAATTTAAATGCGCCATGATTGAAGGAACAAGTCTAGCAATGAAAAGTATGCATATGATGGACCAATATAGCCCATGCAGAAACGAAGCAACAAAGAAGGAATCATCCTACTAGGATATGCCATTGCCAACAGCAAAAAGAGCCAAATTAAAGAGCATGGAAAGTCATACCCTAGACACACAAATTTAAAGAGAAAGGGACTAGAGACCAGCTGTAAACCACACCAAACTCCCAAAGCATTCATCAAACACTCAAGTGACATGGCATTTCACATTTTCACCTATGAAAACTCTTGAATCTTACTGGATTTATTTTGTTAGGTAGCACCCTTCTTTTTTTTTTTTTTTCATAAAGTTAGATAATTTTTTTATTTTTATTATATAATTATGATTGAAACAGACAAAAATAAAACAAATAGAGAATCCAATTCTTATATTAATATATGTACAAGCTAGCTGCGGTTCCATTATGTGTTATGACTCTGCAAATTAATTATCTGCTGTGTCTTGGATAATTATGCAGAAAAATAATCAGTACTGTTTCAATTATGGGACACCAATAATATATAAAGCTTTTTTGGGTCAATAATAATATATATAGTTAATTTTCAAGATATCAATATCAGAGAGGCAAAAAATCGAGCCAGCTAGATCATGATAAAATTAACAAGTATTATAAGACTTTTCCAAAGCAAAGGCCATGTGCTAGTTTATTTTATTGCATTTATATGCAAAGTTTATGTATGAAAGTTGAACCAAGAGATATGGCTGATGGATTGATACTTTAGGCCCTTTGGGTCTTCCTCAATTTGTTTAGTAAAATCGGTGGACCAACTAGACCCCGAAGATGGTGGCTAATACTATGTCCAAACTCCAAAGCACTACTAAACAAAATAAATAATATATTATCAAAAATTGGGCCCAATAATAATTACCAAAAAAATATAAAGATAATAAAAATAAATCCATGTTGAAAAGAACAGTGAATGAATGCATGGCAAGTAGCTGGGGGAGACGACAAAAACATCAGTCTCACAGATGTGGAGAACCTGATTTTCATGAGTATTGCAAAGTTCAAGAAGTGCACATATACAATAATTTTTCGTACTGGAGACATAGACAAGGATTCACTAAAGATAATAAAAATAGTGTTATTCAATCTAGACCAAAATGTGAAACGGTTTAAAAGTTAAAATCCTTTCATAATATTTTTAAGAGATAATAATCAAGGCTGCTCATGGCCAAAAACAAAAAAAACAAAATCAAGGCTCCTCAAAATACTACATGCAATAGAGCATGAAAAACAGTGTTGTAAGAGCATAATGGAAATTTCCCATTTGCTTAAATGACATGTAATTCTAATCCTGAAATGGGTATCCTTGCTAGATTTTTTTTTTTGGCAGAATCCTTGCTAGATTTATGAATTGCAAAAAAGACAAGCCATTATGGAGCCTTACCCCACACTCTGTCAACCCATTTGTTCACAAGCCTAACTATCCTATCCTATATGGAACCCACACTCTATACAAACCTACAAGGACATGCCCCATCGATAATTATCCAAAACACATCATCAAGAAATTAAAACAAAAATTGTAAAGAAAAATAAATAGCTAGGAAATTGAATATTATTGTTGGACTTACCCACAGTGGCAGAATTGAAGGTTGTGCTGCCATCAACCACATTTTGACTAGCTGTGATAATAGTGTTGGTCCTCCCATCTCCCAAAAAAAAAATGTTGGTCTTCTTTTTCGGCACATCCACATTTTCTCTATACACACCCGCCTTGATCCGAATCACATATCTAGTACTACTCTTCTCCGGGGCAGCAGCCACCGCAGCTGACACTGTCTTGTAATCACCACTGCCGTCCGCCGCCACCACGACGTTCGGCGTTACCGTGGACGACTGCAAGAGCCGCCTGTCCGCCACCGACAGCCACTCCGGCCACCCTTTCTCCCCCGCATCACGCACATTCTCCCCAAGCTTCCGGTTCACGTTCATCATCTTTCTCTCGTTGGCTATATCATTATCCGTCATGTTCTTGATCATGGCCAACGCATTGCTGCACAACCGTCCCACGTGTACCTGAATTAAGGATCGGTGTTAAAGAAAATATCGAGCTTCTTTTTGTTTCTCGAACCTATAGTGAGTTACAGACGGAGTTCGAAATAGTCAAATCTTTGATGATTCTCAAAAAATAAAAAAATTGTATATGAAAATTTTACAATACGGCCACCGTATAATATGCAACGTTTCTTGACCATTAAATGCAATTTATTGGTTTTAGGTCATACAAACACACGACTCACCTGACCAGCCTGCAAAAATTTCCGAACTTTTTTGTCAGCATCTTCATGAGAGAAACCATCAAGGCAAGTTTCTTGGTTGGTAATGGCGGAACTGATCAAGGTTTTGAGGTCCTCGGCATGTTCGGTGAGGGACTTCTTGTTGGGGTACTCAATGAGGTCCTCCACAACTTTGTGGAGCTCATCCAAGGTCTCATCAATGGTCTCCAAACAGTCATGGAGAGCAGACTTCTCGCGCTTCGTGAGCTTCTTCAATAATTTCTTGATGAGCTTTTCGATGGCGAAGTAGTTGTGCTCCACCGCCGTGGTGGTGATGTTTAGCGACAGCTCTATGACCTCTTTTAGGCTGGTGAAGTTTCTGGCGGGGGCGGCGGTGGCGAGCGTGGAGTAGCAGAGGTCGGGGTAGAGGGTGGAGCTGCATGAGGATTTCAGGATGGCGTGGGAGGCGGCGGAGACCTCCTTGTCGTCGGAGTTTTTGCGGGAGTTTTTTACGCCGGTGACAATGCCGATAATAGCGGCGACGAGGAAAAGCGTCGCAAAAAAGGCTAAGAGGACCTTTTTGTTGCGGTTGGTTAGGAACTCTTTGATTTTGGCCATTTTTTTTTTTTGGGTTTGTGGGGGAAGAGAAATGGAGTAGAGAGGGGTATGGTTGAGTTTGGGAATGGATGCTGGGATTGTATATATAGAAAGAGTGAAGTGGACCAAGTGGTAGCTAATCCCTATATCCTATGCCCTATGGTGTGAGATTAATATGGCCCTAGCTCTGTCCCTGTCACTTACTGCTGGAACGAACTTTCTTGTGTTTAAGAGTACAGTGACAACTTTTTTTTACTAAATTGGTTCCAACTTCCAACCAATCTCATTTGTTTTTAAATTCTTTTATATATGTATATTAATACATTATTTGACTAAAAGTAATGATAGTTACCTTCTCGTCTTTACATTTCCCTTGTCCTGCTTAATTTGTTGTACGTACGTGTAATCTCATGTTAAAAATCGTTTGTATCCTAATTTACCCTTTAAATATCATTTATGTTAAAAAATTAAATGAAGGGAATCTGGGAATGTAGCTAACATTCTTCTTATTATGAATGAATTTATATAGATTCTCTATTATGTCTGTGTTTATTAGTTTTAATCATAATTGCGTATTAAAAATTAAATGGTTATAAATGTACGGACATGATCTCAAATATGTTTTTCCTTTTTTTTTTTTTTATTGATCAATAACTATTGTCCATGAGATTTCAACTCAAAATTTTCTTTAATAAAAGAGAGACTAAAGTGTCATTTATTAAACCAAATGATCATTGACACAATTTATACATATTCAAAATGTATTATGAAATTTAATTTTATCTTTTACCTGTACATTTTTAAATTTATAATACACGAATGGAATTGAAATTGAACAAAAACAAACAAAGACAAACCATAAACAGCGTGAATACTGAATATATACTTGCATGAAACAACGTACACGGTACACCTACAACGGCATTATTTTGCTCCTAATCGTCCAGACCCAGACACTCAACCGACAACAACGGTGCAGATGGCAACTGGCAACTTTCAAAATTGAGTTGTCTTTTTCCTTTATTATATTGAAATATTTTGTCTTTTTATCAGAAATTTGATCATACTCTGTCATTATTATTTATCATGCACTTTACATTATACAATACTATTGAGTTCACGTTCTTTTTAATCAGAAAATTTACTTAATTAATTAAGCCACAACACTCGTCTTCACAATTTTCAAATACATGGTTTTAAACTAAGTTTTGAATAGGTGTAATCACTTATTAATTATTATGCTGTGAAGGTTTGAACCCATAACATTTAGGGCACTTTATGCTCAATCATTTACCATCGGGCCATCCGTACGTGTACTTTTACTTCTTCATGCTTTGTGTGTATTTCGAGTTTATATATTTGATATCCAAATCTTGATCGCTACATCATTTTATAGTTCTCGTGACTCACCTTGGGGATCGAGCAGGCCTTGCCTAAAAGAAAGTGGTACAATTTTTTGACTAGTGGTCCTGAGCTCATGATACAGAGCATGGCTTTCAGATCGATGTTTAATTACTAGGACTAGAGCAACTAAGCTTACGTCTATTTACCCTCCCAAAATATATACTTACAACTTTCCTATATATAAGGCTTATAATATGATTTGCACTCTTGCAAAGGATGAAAGGAATGTCAAATTTCTTCCAAATTTTAGTTACAAGATAATGCCGTAGCTAGTTGAGATATCATGTGACATCACAGTTTTTTATTTGTTATAAATAAATGAGATTTCAACTTATATATAGATAATAAATATGTTATTGTTAGCTTGATATACATTGTTAGTCCACTCCCAAACAGTTTAAGCTCTTAATGCATTATGGTAGTTTAACATGTCAAAGTCTTGTTTGTAGAAGGTCTTGGACTCAAATTCTTCATTCCTTACTATGGTCAAGTTGGGGATGCACTCGTGAAAGAAAGTGTTAACTTAAGACACATTGTTGATATATTCATGGACTAAAATTATTTTAGTTTCTTATACTAATATACAAAAACATTGGGCCGGTGGATAAATTTAGTGAACATAGTTTTCCCATGCTGGTATATATGGCCGGGCATAAAATTTGAAGTTAGGAAAAAAAGAAGAGGATCGAGACTATTGTTTTACCCTTTTCTTTTGCTAATTAGCATAAATTCCGTTGTAGTTAAGGACATCCATGGCCTTTCTTTCTTTCATGAATTGCCAAGACATTTTCCTTTATTGAGCTTTTGATACCAAACAATGTTATATAAAGCTCGATTTAGATGCTAAAGATCGAGCACTTAGAGGTGCCAATGGCTATAGTATACAACGTACCCTGTAAAGTTGCTTTCAGAACAAAACGTAAATGGCTTTTCTTTATATATATTCCCTTTAATTTGAATCTTTTTATAACTTTTCTGTACATGGTTTCAAAATATAACTCTAAAGAGTTAATCTTGGATAACGTTTGAATGTTCTTGATCATTTGTACATTTTATCACATGAAACACAGTCAAATTATAAGGCATTAGTCCAAACCGGCCATTTGTAACGTCATCATTACATAACTACGTTTGTCTTTATATTGTTTCCATGATAGCTAGCTAAACACCATGATGTTTAACCTTAATTAACTGATGTAGTTAATAATTTGTGAAAGGGTGTCGGCAGGACAACAACATTTTTTGAATTATAAATTAGGTCAAGTGAGACTAGCTAGTAAACAAAGGAATCCAACAAAAGGAAAATAAGGGTCCCTTGCATGTGCAAGGAAAGGAACTTTGCATATAAATCAATAAAAAACAACATATTTCACTCTATCAACTAAACATTTCACTCTATATATCTTATACCAAAAAACTTTAGAGAGAGTATATAAATCAATAAAAAACAACATATTTCCTTAATTTGTTCTTTTTTCAACATGTCAATTGAGGATAGGTAAACCGTACCCATGCATGCCCATGGCCCCATGCACCTCATGATCATCCAATAATGGCAACAAAAAAAAAATGTTGCATGATGGAAACAATAGCTAGTGCTTCTGGCAGTTGAAAAACAATTACTTGCTGATCAATTTTTTATCCCTTACAGATCGATCAACGCAACTATTTAAAATGTATGGGGATAATAGTGAATATTTCTATAAATATTATGTAAATTTTACAATTCGATCAATTTTTAAGTATATATCTTCATCTATACATGTCTTACAACGATGCATGCTCTGCGATATCTTCCATTTGGATTCAGCTTCTAGAAGAAAATTTTGAGTCGAGGGAAAATTTTGGCTGATTTCAAATGACATGTTTGCCAACTGATCTTTGAGTTGAGTGAAATATATCTTCTTTGCGGTTGGTTACTTATGTTGCACATATATTGTCGGCATTTTATAATCGCATTGCACATTGTGTGTTAATTATCATAATACTTTGTCAATAAATATTCCATGGTAAGACAATTTAATATGTTATGTGTGAGACTATGATCAATTGAAATCATATATTCAAACAAAAATACTTTTAATCATCCAACATTATGTTTCATTGGTTACTAAAAATCTAACAATATAACATATGAGATGATATATATAATAATTGAATCTAAACATAACTTAGAAAATTGACGGTTTCAATCATCAAATTATAATGCGGAGTGAGTCACACAAGTCATACATTTTTATGTTTAAGATGAAGTATATCTTAACGAAAGGGAGCTTGTAGATATATATATATATATATATATATAATCAGGCTCCTTCTGTTGAGGTATACCTCAACTTATTTATGTTGAGGTATATCATGTTGGGGCCCACACGAGTAGTTTTGTGTTGATCCGAACCGTTCAAGTTTTACATCTCCATAGATAGATCATCCTTGCAAAAAATTAGCCAAATCGGAAATCATTTGTCTATCTAACTTTGATCAAATAAATGGACGAACCAAATATTTTTGATAAAACCGTCTATATGTTTTATCAAAGTTAGATAGACAAATGATTTCTGATTTGGCTAATTTTTTGCAAGGATGATCTATCAATGAAGATGATCCTTGCAAACGGTTCGGATTGACACAAAACGACTCGTGTGGGCCCCAACAAGGTCATACCTCAACATAAATAAGTTAAGATATACCTCAACAAAAGGAGCCTGTATATATCTATTATACACAAATTTTGCAGGACATCTGTTCCTTAGTTAACTATATATATATATTGTTTAGTTTATAAGACCAAAAGTATTCCCACTAAATAATTAATGACAACTACTTTTTCTATAAAAAAAAAAAAAAGAATATAAAAGAGGAACGAGGGAATTGAAGAATATAGGACAGGTACCAAGCTAGGCGCGCCCTGTCAAAGTATTTAAAAAATTGGTTAAAGTTTCATTATGTTAAGTTGTTTAATTACAATGAAAATGATGGAGAATGAGAGGACCGTTCCCAGTTGTGATATTATTTTGATCGAGTTAGATATATATATGTAATAACTATGGTTTCATAGCTTACATGCTACAGCAGTTTGGCCCATGCATATTGCACCTATTTCGGGAATCGATGATTTGTTTTCCAATAAAGTTCCGTAACTATAGTTAGAATGTGAATGGCAATCAATTAAAAACTTAATTCTCAGTCGGTGATTGAAAATTTTGATTGATTGCAAAAAGAAAAATATAGTTATTGTATGGAAGAAAAAATATAGAGAGTGGACCTAAGAAATGCATAAAAAATGGAATACAGCGACAGGAAGAGTAGTGTTTTGCTCACATATATATATATATATATGTAGTGTACACATATAGCTAATGGCTCACATTATTTATTTTTATTTTCTTAAGAATGAGTTATGGCTCGCATTAAGAAGTTGATGATTTGGTTGAGCCATCGGCCTGGACAAGTTATTGATATTCTGTGTGCCCTACTAGCTTAACAGTCACTTATATATAATTAAGACAGAGTGGTACGTTGTGGTGTCCAAAAATCATTACATACAATTAATTGAGATTGTGCAGCGAGTAGGGCCCCTTCAAGATAAGAAAGAAATTATGCACAAGATTTGAGCAAGGACAATCACGATTTCTATTAGATAAATATAGTACATGAGATAATATAAGTAATTAACATGCATGGCCAAAAGAGTCAGTCAGCTAGAGATGGATTACGTCCTAGTATTCAACACTCAATCAACACCTCTGCCATATTTCAGTATTCAAAGCACCAACCAGAGCATCTTTCAAAAAAATATATATATATAAGTAATGAAAGAAAATGATATGTTATGATTAGAATATAAATGTATAATATAGTAAAAAACATGTGAAGAAAGTAATATATACCAACATTATGCTATAACGGTCACGGTCATCTAATATTTAATTTCAACCTTCACATGTACGTGTTGCAGTAGTAGTAAGAACTGTAAGATGATGAGGAGCATGAAGTTGGTCTTAAACTTGGAAACTCGGATTTCTTGGGTTACCCTATCAAGAGCCAAATTAAACACTGGAATTTATTCAGGTCATGATTTGCGAGTGATTACAATTAAGGTATTTAGATTAACTAATTTTAAAACCAATCTGAACAATTTCAGTGTCCACCACACCAAACATGGCAATTCCATAGGAGTCCCATCGTAATTAAGAACCAAATTGTCATCGTGGAGTGTATAGGAATACGAATTAATGTCTCAAACAGAAAGAACACCGACAGAGAGAAACAAAATAATTTGAAGGAGGCATGGTTTTATAGGCATTTCATATCCTTTCTAAAAGCAATAAAGCATCAGTTTTCGTCTGTTATATTTATTTATTTCTTGGATTAACAACTGTTATCCAAGAGTTTTGAACTTAGATTATTTCTGATTATAGGAGAATTATTGGGTTTCAAATAACTTTATAGATAAAAATCATAAAATAAGGAATACATTTTTTTAATAGAATTTCAAATGGTTATTTCGAGATGTTTTTTAATTGAGTGGGTTATGCAAATCATCCTTAGCTGCTGAGTTGACCACCCTAACATATTTTATTTATTAATTTTTTTCTATTTTACCCTTTATTGTAAAAATATGATGAAATCACCAAGATTTATTCGGTGGTCATCTACCGAAACATCCACCAATGTTCGGCAAATAAATGTCGAATAAATACAAATATTTCGACAGATTACTGTCGAATACCCTTTTCATTTCTATTTGGTGGTTATTTATCGAATAATCCACAAATTTTCAGTAGATAACTGTCGAATAATCATAAATATTTCGGTAGATAACTGTCGAATGGCCTGACAAACAAAACTGAAATTTTTTGTTTAAAGGGTAAAGTTAGAATTTTGAAATAAAGTTGTTACTTAGCAGTTTATGGTGGTCGGAATACTGACCTTTTTTATTTTTTATTGTTGTAATCATATAAAAGAGGCATGGCATTGGACCTATAAGTTGTAGTGGGCCACTAGGCCCAATTAAGTCCCAGATTCAAAAGTGTGATCTGATCCAATCTTGTAATGTCATCTATAGGCCAGGGCCGCCAGGCCCAGTGCTAAAATATGACATTTTGACAAAAACGACATGTCGTTTCTTCAAGCGATGCATATCATCTGAAACGGCGCGAGAGTTAAGCGGGTCGCGTTAAGAAACTTTGTTTAAACCCTTAAAACCCTCAAACGACACCGTTTATAACAGAAGCCAAGCGCAAATACGTTATAGTCGTTTGGTGCAATTTCCTCTTAGGTTTGTGAACTGAAAGTGGCAGCAGACTAGAGGCAGCTCTACAGAAGAAAGTAAGCTTATTTTTCTTTTTTATTTTTAAATTTCTTCTTTGATAGCAATAATCAATTTGTTTTGTTTCAATTCAATAGAAGTTGCTCTTTTTCTAATCTTTAGGTTCTCAAACACTCTCTTACTAATGAAAAATTTGCTATTTTTGTTGTTTTTATCATTGGATTAATCTAAATTTTCAGCATGACAGATTTTTATGTTCCTTAACTTAATTTCTTGCTTGTTTGGATTGTTGGTAATTAAACTGTTTTGTAGTAGGAAGCTGTGTAGAGATTTGTGTGTGAGTGGGGCAGTGAGGTTTGCTTATGGTTTCTGTTGGGTCTAAAGCATTGCTGTTGAGACGACTTGGAAGCTTAATGGGTGAGGAGGACAAGTCAAATAAACGTGGTAGAAAGAAAATGGGTATGAGCCGAAAGCCTGACAAACAAGGTTTGTCCTTTGATGCCAGTGTTAACAAAAATGTATCCGGGCGGGGCTCAAATCGTCAAAGCGATTCAGCACCACAGAAATCAGTTATTAGGTATTACACTATTACATGATAAGTTGTTTTAATGATGGGTTTTCAGAATGATGGCCAATTTATGAGTTCTGGTTGAATTTTAATGATTTTGAGTACTTGTTGTAGGAAACAGGTTGACCCCGAGATGACGAAATACTTTTTGGAAATTGCTAACCTTTTTGAGAGTAATGGGGTTGATATGGAGGAGAGGTCGGTTATATGCGGGAATGCCCTTGAAGAAGCTAGGGGGAAGGAATTTGAACTTGCAACCGATTATATCATAAGCCACACTATGCAGACTCTCCTTGAGGGCTGTGATGTTGACAGCCTTTGTGCTTTCATTCGAAGCTGTGCAAAGGACTTCCCTTCTATTGCAATGGATCAATCTGGTTCTCATGTAGCTGAGACTGCCATCCGGTCTTTATCTAAGCATCTTCAGGACATGGAGGACTATTCTGTTATTGAAGACACTCTAAAGGCAATATGCAAGGTATCAAGTGTTTGATATTTTTAGTTACGAGAAGTGTGGTTTTGGGTTGCTTTAGGCTCTTAGGAGTGTTTTTCACTCTACCCTTGTTCTCTTTCAATATAAAGAGCATTTTTTCATTGATTCCCTTTTCTGTCTCTAGTATTTTGAAGCCATAAATTATCCAGATAATATAATTATAATCACCTTACTGTTATGAATGTTAATTGCACATTTGAGTGATGAAAAACCTGTCGATCTTTATTTTTGTCAATCATTTGAACTTTAAAAACTTTAAAACAATTGAAACAGAAATGTATAAGTTAGGGGCAAATATAACTTACAAATTTTTTCTTAAATTTTGTCTTTTGTCAGGTGGTTGTAAAGAATTCTGTTGATCTGATGTGCAATTGCTATGGATCTCATGTTCTGCGAAGTCTTCTTTGTCTTTGTAAAGGAGTACCATTAGATTCTTCTGAGTTTCATGTGACAAAGTCATCTTCAGTCCTGGCCCGGCGATTGAATTTTAAGGCATCACGACCAGATGCAGATGTTTCCCCACATTTTGTACAAGGATTCCCAGATTTATTTAAGAATCTTGTTTCAGGGATGTTAAATTGTGCCCAAAACAACATTAAGACCCTGCAAGTTGATCAATACAGCAGTTTGGTTCTGCAGGCATGTTCTATATCTTACTATTTTGATGAGTTTCTTTTGTTTTTAATTGTCAATTGATAACTGATAAGCTGTTCATTAACAAATATATAAATAAAAGAAATCAAAATTAAAGGTAATATAATGTTGATAACAGTTTGGTTGATAAGACGATTTCAATAGCATTTGATTGGTAATATAGTGTTGACAACTTCATAAGTCAGTTTTCATTATTGGCCCAGATCTCCATTTGTGATACTTGGTTTGCATGATCTGATGAACAGCAAATTTAATATCTCCCATTCTAAAGTGCAAATTTATTTTGTGCTCAGTGGTTCCCTTTATTTATTTATAGAAAGGGGCAGGGTAATTTTTCTTTTCATTTAAGTATGTGGTAGTGATTTTCTTTTGAGGTGAGATGTAACTCTTTCATGAATAAGATTGGTGACGTATTATTGATCATTTGCTTGCATAGAACAATTTACAGTTTTGATAATCTTTTTTGTAACACCTTTTTTTTTTTTCCTCGTTTGCAATGAGATTATACTTACGTGATTTGAATCCATGCTGAATTGTATTCTACTTTCTTTTTCCTTGTCAGACTGCTTTGAAGTTGTTAGCTGGACATGAAGAAGAGCTGTTGCAAATAATTCCCATTCTTATTGGGTGTACCAGGGAAGATATTGTAGAAGGAAACTCTATCAAACTGACTAAAGTGAGAGATGTTTTATATTTGATGAAAGAAACAGCATTTAGCCATTTAATGGAGGTAAGGTTTGCCTTAACAACTTATGCCTGCATAAAATTTTACCAAAGGACGAGTTGTACATACTCTTATTAAATTTTATACTTAATACAGTCATGCTTGTATAAATTGTAATTTGATATCAAATTGGTGTTATACAACTCCATGAAGGAAATCGGTCTTGATATTCAATTTAGGCTTTATTACACTTTACCCACCTGAACTTTGAGCTCAATCTCACTTCACCACCTAAACAAAAAATTGTGTCAATTTACCACTTGAATTAAAAACTTGTTGCAATGTACCACCTATGGTTTATTTTGTCTAAATTTTTGTTAAAAATAAGAGTGTTTTGTTCTTTTTAAGTTAGTTTTTTATTGTGTTAAAGCAAATAAAGTGTAAAAAAATCATTTTTTCTAACAATAGGAACTTGAAAAGGAGCAAAACACTCTTATTTTTAACAATAGTTTAAACAAAATGAGCCAGAGGTGGTACATTGCAACAAATTTTTAATTCAGGTGGTAAATTGACACAATTTTTTTTTTAGGTGGTGAAGTGAGATTGAGCCCAAAGTCCCGGTGGGTAAAATGTAAAAAAGCCTTCAATTTATGATAGCTACAAACTAATGCTATACCAACATTTCACTAAGACCAAATTTATATAGTTTTACTGTATCTTGAAATTTAATACTCTTTCCTAAAATAATAATTTCCTTCAGCATGTGTTTTATGGTATGGTTATCCACATTTACAGCGTTAAACTTCCTTTAGTGACTCTTGGGATTTCAATAATTTTTCACTGTAACTTTTGAGCTGCAGCTGTAGTTATATAGTATAACGGGTAGGTAAGGTAACACAGCTTTTTCACCTCAGATATGGCTGGCCAAATGCACATAATATGAAAAACTGATGACAAGTTCATACATTCACATCTATTTGTATTATTCTATCCTTTTTCTCCTTGATTGCAACTTTGGTTTATTTTCTGAAAATGCAGGTTGTTTTGGAAGTGGCTCCTGAAGTCTTGTACAATGAAATGTTTACAAAAGTGTTCAGAAACTCATTATTTGATCTTGCATCTCATCATTGTGGGAACTTTGTGATTCAAGCACTAATTTCTCATACCAGAAATCAAGATCAAGTATGTTTTCTGATAGTGTTGCTCTTGGATACTAACACTCATCATGCTTCAATGCTGAATTGTTTTTATGATTAACATTTACTATTGTGGGTAGTTAATATAATGTGTTTAACTTCGAATTATTTACTTCCATTTATTTATCACCTACTGCTTTACTAGTTTAGCCACTTTGGCATATTTATTTCACAAAAGTACTGTTTAATATCTCCTTGAAAAAAACTGGTCTTGGATCTGTCATAACACCTTATTGTCAATTTTTCCATTAGATGGAGTTGATCTGGGGGGAACTTGGTTCGAAATTTAAGTATCTGCTTGAAATGGGAAGATCGGGAGTTATTGCTTCACTGCTTGCTGCAAGTCAAAGGCTTCATACTTACGAAGATAAGGTTAATAATGAATTGGTGTTAATTTTTGTAGTTTTTTCATTTTCACCTAAGTATTTATGTATTTGAATTTAAAATATTCTGGAAATGTTGTATGGTGATTTTTACCCCACCAATCTGTTCAAATACAATTGTTACTGTTGAATAAAATAGATGGGTGCTATTTACTAGTAAAAAAGTCCTTTGTTCTGATTATGAGTCTGGATCTTCGTTTTAATCGCAGTTATGTTCCCATTATTTGTTTGACAGTGTTGCCAGGCCCTTGCTGCTGCAGTACATTCAAGTAATGAGTCTTCAACATGCATTGTTCCCCGAATACTGTTTCTTGATAGCTACTTCTACTGTCAAGATAAGTCTAATTGGAGTTGGACAAGTGGTGTTAGAATGCATGTCATGGGTTCATTGATTCTGCAAGAAGTTTTTCGATTTCAAAATGTATGTAATCTTTCTTGTAGTTCTACGCAAACCAGACCCCCAAACTATATATTGGATTTTGCTGTATATTGTTAGTAGCTAATAGCTCTAAGTTGACTTGCATATTTATTAGCTTATTGTGATGCCTCATAGATTGTTTGAATAGAGTTCTAGCTTCTCCATAGCTGCCCTTTCACTCTCTCCATATTCATTTTAAGGGAAACCACCTCCCCTTTCATGTGTCCTCTTCTGTCTCTATGTAAAATTCTGTTTCAATTAATGGAATGTCTATCTTCAATTTTTACATTGTAAAGGTAATATACTGAGCTTGGTCATTACAATTTATTTATTTATCTATTTTAGTAAGGATATTCAGGAAATAAAATAGTGCAATAATGATTGAAGCATGTTCACTTAACTGGTTCTTGCATTCAGGGAAGGAAAAAAAAATGGTTCTTGCATTACAATGTTGTATTTGTTAATACTGATCTACTGTATATTGCTTTTCATCTTCGCAGGAATTTATACAGCCCTATATTACAAGTATTACATCCATCAATGCTGATAATATCCTTGAAGTTGCTAAAGATGCAGGAGGAGCTCGTGTTATTGAAGCTTTTCTAAGTTCTGATGCTTCTGCGAAACTGAAACGCCGATTAATTATGAAGTATGTCGTGTAACTTAATTGGTAGCATGTGTATCTATCAGGATGCTTAGATATATGATTTAGTCCTATGGTATTTAATTGGATCTTATGTTGCATACTTTGAAGGCTTCGTGGACATTTTGGAGAGCTTTCATTGCAATCATCAGGTTCTTTTACTGTTGAAAAGTGCTTTACTACTGGCAACTTGTCACTCAGAGAGGCAATAGTATCTGAGTTGTTAGCTGTGCGAAGTGAACTTTGGAATACGAAGCAAGGTCCTCATCTTATGAGGAAACTAGATGTTGATGGGTAAGCTCCTGGCCATATGTTATCTCAGAATATCAGGATTTGGATGTGCTTCATTGTTAGTCAAGATGTGTCAATCCTTGTTCTCTGTTAAGGAGAGCATGCACTTGTCTCTGAAATAACTCACCCAAGTAATTACCACATAGCTGGTTATCTTTCTGGCCCACAATTGCGCGCACACATAATTGAAAAAAAAAAAATTTAATCATTTGCGATACAGTGTCATGGCATTGTTTGTAAGGAGTTGAATGTTCGTAGTTTATTTACTTGACCCTTTTGTAAATGACAGATTTGCTGCTAGACCTGATCAGTGGAGGTCCAGACAAGAATCAAAACAATCGACTGTCAACGAATTTTATGTTACATTTGGCTCTACTGAGACCAAGCCGTCAAAGAATAGCAGCTTTCTTTCTGACAATTTTAAGAACACATCACGCCCAGATGGAATAAAGGAAATGAGGAAAGAAATTGAACTTCACCAGGCATCTCCTGCGCCATTTTTGAGTACAACAGGCCTTAAACGCAAGCCAAAGAAAACAGAACACAGCAGCAAGAAGCATGCAAGAATCTCAATGGATGAGGATGTTTCTAAAGTAAAAGATAATGTGTCAAAGAAGAAGTTAGTCACAAATATGGAAACATCTCAATCCATGGCCAAAACAGAGAAGAAACGACACAGGAAGGATGTTATGCCAAAATCCCACAAGAAGTTGAAAGCATGAAGATGTGGATCATCTACTTCTATCATGTTTTGTAATTTTTGTCCTACACTGCAGAGGGTATAACCTAATTGGAGAAGGGGAAGAAATAGCCTGAAGGAAGTTACCAAAAGGGAGAAGAAAAAGCTTACAAAAAGTGGAAAAAGAATATGATGGTTAGATATACAATATTTGCTTAGTTGTGTGATCTTTGAATTGGTGGCATAGGCTGTAACTGAGTTGGAGAATTTATGTTTTGTTCGTGTTCTAGTTTTTGTTCCTCAAGTTGAGGTTGTTAAGGTGTATGCCTTTTGTAACAGAATAATATTATCTATATATACATCCAAGAAACAAATTTACTTTTAAAAGCAGAGCTGACAAACTTAGTTAGCAAAATTGTAATTGCATTACAAATTGTATTACATGTAAAACTTGCAGGGAGCATGAGAAGTGGGATACTGGAAAGTTGCCTAGGAATGAATCAGAAAGAAAACTACATACTGTCGAGATCCAGCATTTTTGGTTCTGTACTTCCTCCTTCAGCCATCTTATGGAGGAAGGGGGATTTGAAGTGCTTCGTGGTATCTTTCGAAGGCATGAGTCAACCTGCTTATAATGGTTCTTCCTGGTTCCCTGCAGATCTTTGAGGGCTTGTGAAGATGAGGCTGTGATTGGTGCAGCAGAGTTGTGAACATTCCTCGGCTGGTGCTCCATTAGTTCAGGCTCATAGTATAATAGAAAATGCAAGAGAGAGAGCAGCCAGAACTCTAGACCAGGCCTTCATATCTCCTCTCTGTAGCTGTATGTATTTTGCTTGGTGAGTGAAGATAGGATTTAAGCTTATGATGTTATGGTAATGGGAAATATGATGGTGTAGTTGTTTTATACCTAAATTCCTGTTTCAAAAATGGTAAGAATATGAAATTTGGATCTAACATCAGTGGG
Organism: Dryas octopetala; assembly: GCF_963921425.1. Lineage (NCBI taxonomy): Eukaryota > Viridiplantae > Streptophyta > Magnoliopsida > Rosales > Rosaceae > Dryas > Dryas octopetala. The sequence continues at coordinate 18,085,923 of NC_141369.1, forward strand.
TTCAACTTGCTTACATGATGCAACTCTGGCCTGTAGATTTTGGCAAAAATAGTGATAGATTTTTTAGTAGGGTTCATGTGATCTGACAAGTGCTATTAATACTAATAGCAAAGCTGTTCTGGGAACCGAAATAGGTTAGTTATTGTTACTACTGGGACAGTGTTGGATCTACAATATGAAAATGTGCTGGGGAGCTTACTGAGCTCGTTGGGCCAAACATAAAGCTTGCCTGTCTCAAATTCAATCTGCAAGTTCCTTGTGCTTGAGCTTTGCATGACTGGCACTGTATAAAGCAGAGTGGAAAACCAAACAAAGCTGGCACTTCCTTTGTATTCTTTTGAAAAGTTCTTGGATCTCGTGGTCGTGGTACTGTGGGGTTTTTCAAAAAAAAAAAAACAAATTAGGAGTGGTACTGGTCGTATATTTTTTTCCCAATTTTCTCCAATTGATCATATTATTACCAATGTGCTGCTATAGTAGAGGACACACACATCATCACCAAGTCAACCCTTCAAGACTTCAGGTTGATGTTGCCAAGGCATATTCCTTTGGTAACAGAAAGATATTATTCTATATATACATTCAAAAAATTATAAATTTACATTCACAAGCAGATCGAGCTCACAACCTCATCAAGTACCAAAATTGTAATTGCATTACATATTATACTCTACATGTAACGCTTGCAGGGAGCATTAGAAGCAAGACACACCACTCTTCTGCACTTCCTCTTTCAGCCATCTTATGGAGGATTGGACCTGGCAAAGAAAACATGGCAAGTTCAGGTCAGTTATGGGAGATCTTCAAGTGGTGTGGAGAGGCATGAAACAGCTTGAAATAGGAGGTTTACTTGTTCTGTGTGGGATTTGGAGTGCTTGGTGGTATCCTCCGAAAGCTTGAACCAACCTGCTTATAAGGGCTCTTTCTGTTTGCCTGCAAATCTTTGAGGGATTGTGAAGATGAAGAAGAAGCTGTGTTTGCTGGAGCAGAAGTTAATGGACGAGCATCTACTCTTGCTCCATTAGGCCAGGCTGATAGCATCATGGAAAGTGCAAGAGCCAGAGCAGCCAGAACTCTAGACCAGGCCTTCATATTCTGGTTAGTGAGTGAAGATATCTTTGGAGTTTGGAGTGAAGTGAAGCTTATGATTAGATGGTATGGGAGATATTATGGTCTAGTGGTTGATTTATAACTAGTTCCTGTTTCAAGAAAAATAGTAAAATCTAATTGGGATCTGATATCAGTGGGATCATGTGCTCAACTTTGACTGTTACATGCAGCTAACTCTGACCCTGCATATTTTTGTGAAAATGATGATGTATTTTCTGAAGTAGGGGTCATGTGATGAGGCACGTGATATTAATATTAATAGTAATGCTGTTTTGGGAAGCTAAAAGGGTTAGTATTATATTGTTATCAGTGATTAGGCAGTGGTACTAGTATTGGGACTGTGTTGGATCTTACAATATCATAACGTGGAGTTAACAGCTTGCTGTGGAGCTGACTGAACTAGTTGAACTCTCTCAATCTGCAGCTTTGAGCTATGTATGAGTCGTATGACTGACACTGATCAAGCAGAGTGAAAGACCAAGCAAAGCTGGCACTTTCTTGTACTCTTTTGAGAAGCTCTTTTGGATCTTGTGGTACAGGATTTTTTTCTTTGTGTTGTCTTTACTTTGGTGCAATTCTTTTCCAATTTTCTTCTCAGTGATCAGCACCATTATTTACCAAACAAATTAAACTAAAGAAAAAAGGAAGAAGAGAAATTTTCTGATATAGCAGTAATAAGGAACAAAGGGTGTCTGCCACTTCTAGAAAGAAAGCCCAGTTATAGTTGCAGTTACCCTTCCAATCAAAGACAATACAACCGAATAAAATTGAAATGCCTGTAAATATACTTTCTTTGTTCATCTTTATATATCCAACAATTAATAGAATTTCCAAATATACTTATACAGCGAGTCAACTAAAAATCCAGGCAATCAAAAGAACAAATATATCCTTTACAAAAAAGAATATATATACTTTTATTTTCATATTTAATACAATTTCTAAATGTTCTTCTAAACATAGTAATAGGGTCATCAAATGTTTCTAGTGGAACATTTTTTTCTCTTCTTTCTTCCTAGTGGAGCAATTGTTCCCACTAAACCATTTTGCTTATTAAATTGAGGTGATTTGCCTTAGTATTCTTGAATTTTATTCTCAAAAGAGTGAGAGCATATATTATTAATTATTTGATAAAATATCTCAAAGAAACGTTGTTTACGCCTTTACGGTAAGGGTTAATAATGCATACTTCGCTCTTTATTTTTTGTTTTTTATTTTTTTCGCAAACTGAGGGCTCGTTTGGTATCCTACTCAAATTTTTTTTTCAAAAATTAAGATTTTTTTTTTAAATGTGAGTTTTCAAAATCAATTTTAAAAATTTGAAAACGTGTTTAGTATGAAATTTGAAAACAATTTTTAAATTTAAAAAATGATGACATCTAAGAAAAAAAGGAAGTGTAAAAAAAAAATTGAGAAAAACGATGTTTTATCATTTTTAAAAAGAGACATGTTTTTTAAATTTTTTCTAAAAATTATTTTTAAAAATGGTCTACCAAACACGTTTTCTTGACTAAAACTTATTTTTTTATTTTTAAAAATAAAAAATAATTTTTAAATAGAATACCAAACAGGCCTAACCTATCCAAAACCTCACTTCCACAAAAACAAATTCATGAAGTATCACCAACCAATTATTGCCTAAAAAAAGGACATGGTGACACAAGAAAGAAATTACTTATCAAATTTTCTTTTGGACTTTTTGAGTTATAAAGAGAAATTTTGATTTTTAAATTTGTGTGGTGTGTGTGTTGAGCAAATTATCTGTAAAGCCAAAAGCTTAGGAGTGTATTAAGAAGAACCCAATTAAAAAGAAGGGAACACATCCCACTCAGTCTTACAAAACTACCCCTCAAGACTAAGCAGCCTGATCCCCAAAAGAGAGAATCCAGGGGGGCATAATGGTGATTTAAACAAAGTATTCTTCGTCCGGATCAGTCGTGGTCCTATACTCCTATATCCTATGGAAGAAGGCTGAGAAACTGCGGGACTGACTTTTAACAAAAATAACGCCTTGAAAATATCGTTTAATTGGCAAATCCAAATACGACGCCGTTCTTTAGCCCTCAGTTGGAGTTTGTAAAACAAGGTTTTGTCAGCGAAACGCGTAGGTGTGCGATCGAGGTCTCTAACTTATCCACCAAACGCCGATCTCACCAGGTTTGCTCCAAATTCAAGGTTTTTACATTCCGATCTATGTTCCTGTGCAACTGCCTCATTTATGCTATTATTTTTTTATTTTTTTATTATTATTTTTTTTCATAATTTAGAGTTTGGTGGTAGACATTGGGATTAGGGTTATTGTTAATATAATTTAATTCAAGAGAAAAATGATAAGAGGGTGAAACTTAGACATTGTAATTGGAGTTGGCGATTTTTTTATTGGGATTTTTCGCTAAAACCCTAAATGCTAATTAAATGGTGAATTGCTGCTGCTGCTGGGGTTGTTGATAACTTTATGGTAAGTATATCAGTTTGTACTTGGATACATGAGTGCTTTAAAGGTGAAATTTTTGGGCAATTAGATTTTTTTTTCCATTTTATTTGTACTTTTATTGGACTACTACTTATGAAATTTACAATATGAAAGTATATATTATCCATATCATACAAATATAAAAACAGAAACTTTAGATTATTGCTATTGATTATGAAAAAGTTCTAAAGTTATGGAAAATCATGGTTGGAATAGGGGACCTAAAGCTAAGGAATTGGGGGTGGGTCTTTCTTCTGTGGGTCATCTTTGTGTATCTTTTCATTTTATTATGAAGTAATGATTTTCCTTCCTGGGAGTATTGGTTGAGGAAATTGATATAATTTTTGTTTTTTTCAAATTTTTGAGACATGTGAAGATATTTTTTGAAGACACAATTAATGGGATTTTCTTATATGGTCATTACTCATTACTGATATATATATATATATATTTTTTTTCTTCTTATCAAATATTAAAAATTTGAATTTGACATTTACGGAGATGAAATGATATCAGGAATAAATAATGTAGGAGATATGGTCACATTCTTTTTACTTAAAAAGATTTAGGAGTATGAAGGGAAGGGCTAGTGTTCAAAGAAAGAGTGGAAAGAAGAAAGGATAGGGGAGGGAGAAACTTATTGCTTAAACTATATTTAAATGTATTTTTGTCCAGTAAAGGTTTTAACACGTTCTAACTTTAAGTTATAGTATTGGATTTTTTTATAAGAATCTAATCTTTGTGTGTTTTTTTCTTTTATGTTTATCAGACAACTGGTAATAAGATTTGGGAACAAGGAAATTGAATATTGAATAGGGCTTTATTTGCTACCTTTTAGAATTTGTGAGATGGCGGAGAAATCATGTGTCAAGCGCCTCCAGAAGGAATATAGAGCACTCTGTAAAGTATGACTTCTTTTGTTCAGCTGAATTTGTTTTCTATTATCTGTTATTGTCAGTTCATATCATTTGCATCCTTATAGTTCCTTTTGTTCTCTTTCATTGTTCTTTGTAGTTAGATCTGGCTTGTTTCACCAATGTATATACTTTGATGTTTCACTACAATATCAGTATATGGTTCAGTTATCTTTTGGTCCTGTTAAGGGTTACTTGTAGTTCCATTAATAAATTGGAAATTTAAGTCTATCCTTTTGTTTTCTTTCATTAGTTTATGGGTCGTATTGGCTTATGGATTTGGGACTCTCCATGTTTGTTGTAAACTTGTATTCTGGAAAAGATTGATTACTATTTTTCTTTTTAACTAATTTGATAGAAATAGCAAATTTATGTGCATTTGTTTAAGAAATGATGCCTCCTTTTAGCCATCCTGGAACTTTATAATGTTTGTCTCTGGAAGGTGCTAATATTGTTATTTGTGAACGTGCAGGAACCAGTTTCTCATGTGGTGGCCCGTCCTTCCCCAAATGACATTCTTGAATGGCGTAAGTTTATTTGCAACTGACTATGTCCAAATACCCAAAATTCCTCTTACCCTGAAAATTTTTATTATTTATCTCCTGAAGTCCACACAACAAACCATAACATTTGGGAAAAAACTATAACTCTCTATTGAAATTTTGACTCCTTTCTCTGTTGAATCCTTGGTGTTTCTCTCCTTAGAAAACAAAATATTTAAAAAAGAAAAGAAAACATGGTGGCTTTGTATTCTTATGGCTGTGTGAAAGTCTTCTCCTTCATTCCTTGAATTGAGAATGTAGGGTTTGAGCGCACCTTGTCCAACAAGGTCTATTCTTTGGTTCTTTACATGGTCTCTCGCTAAAAATTCTATAAGTTTCTATATTATAATGCTTTGATATTTGTAACTTATGTCATTTTAGTTAGGGTTTTTTATATCATTATTTGTTATATCTGATGTTTCAGATTACGTGCTGGAGGGAAGTGAAGGAACACCTTTTGCAGGTTTGCCCCCCCTCCCCCCCTTTCATTTTTCTTTATTTGGTGTGTGCTATTGCGTACTGAAGATATCAACTGTTGCACTGTTCTTGTGATTATCTGGTTTGATATCAATGCTTATATATCTTTGAAACTTGTGCTACTCATTATTAGGTGGATATTACTACGGAAAGATCAAGTTTCCTCCAGAGTATCCGTATAAACCACCTGGAATCAGGTATCTACTTTTTGGATACCAAAGTTCAGTGGAAAAGCTAGTTTTGAATACTTATAAGAAATATTTTGTCTCTGATTATGCAATTGTTTTCTATGTACATACTTGTCGATTCTACTTTCTACTTATTACACTTTCCTTTCTGTCTGTAGCATGATTACTCCCAATGGACGATTCATGACTCAGAAGAAAATTTGTTTATCTATGAGTGATTGTAAGTTTTATAGAGTCCTTTTCAAATAGAATGTTTCTTATGTATGTGTGTGTGTTTTATTTAATAACTAATTTCATATCTACCTATGTTCCTTTGCAGTTCATCCTGAAAGTTGGAATCCAATGTGGTCTGTTTCAAGGTTAGACACATTTGGGTTAAGAAGGAACTTGTTTTGTTATGTTACTCACTTTTATGTGCTTTCCCTTTGTTAGAAAGTTGCTATTATTTATGGAAATTATTGTGGTAAGTTGTAATTCCACTAACATCTGTTCTTCACAAATGCAGCATACTTACGGGGCTTCTTTCATTCATGGTGAGTTGAGTGTGGCTCTTTGGTATACTTTCTCTTTCATTTAGGATTCTATCCTACTAGAATCTTAATTCGTTTGGGTAGGGCTCAGTACTGGGACCTGCGTTTTTGTTTAAATAGAATTTTGATTGTTTATGTCCCCTCTTCTGAACTTTTCAGTAGTTCAGGCAATCTTTTTCTGTTGTAACATGTATTTATCTGTATAAATTTAAGTCTTCTTTTATCGCTTCAATTTCTGTTTTCTCGTGCAGATGGACAACAGTCCAACTACTGGCAGTGTGAACACTACTGCTGCTGAGAAGCAACGTTTGGCAAAGGCTTCTCTTGCATTTAACTCTAAGAAGTAAGTCCCACCACATTCTCTTCTTACTATATAACATTGTACAGACAGACCCCCTTTCTTTTTTATTAATGGCTTTGCTGATTGGGGGGGAGCGGTGGGGACCCTTGTGTAGGTTTCTCCTCTCTTGATCATATTTGTGGGTCTTCTATGTGTTGTCTGACAATTTTCTTTTGAAACAGTCCAACATTCCGGAAAATGTTTCCCGAGTATGTGGAGAAGTATAACCAGCAGCAGCAACAGCTTTCCGAGCAGCGTATTCAAGAGCAGGTGTCACCTCAGCCATCTCAAGAAAATTCCAGGCCTTTGTTGGAAAAGGTTAATGATTCTACAGGAGGAGGTATGAAAAGAGTGGATGCCCCAGGGAAAAACAAAAAGCAGTCATTCCCAACCTGGATGATGTTGTTGCTCATTTCTGTCTTTGGCATTGTAATGGCACTGCCTCTGCTTCAACTTTAATTTCTTACAGCCCAAATAGAAAATTTATTGGGGGTCCGTGAGTGGACATAAAAGCTTTTGCAAGTCGTGGGACTTGTTCCAAATACTCCTTAGGTTTATCTTGTATCTAATATAATTTTGTATAGGAGGTTGATACTTATGGTCAGTTGAATCTATTAGCTGATGTTTTTCCTTCTATGTCAATGTGTGGTCGTTGTTTGCCAATGTTCAAACGTGACGTGCATGTGATGTTATTTTTACAATAGTGGTGTTTATGTTTGACCATTGGTTGGTACTCACTCTCTCTCTCAAACACACACACACACGCACACTGTGAATTAATGATGGTTTCGACCAAAAAAAAAAAAGAATTAATGATGGTCTGCAAGTTACGAATCCTGTTTCTTAGAGGTTTATGGATACGAGATTTATTTACTGTTGTGTCGTTGGCTTTCAATGAATAAAAATTGGCCTTAAGCCAGCACAGTGATGTTTTCCCTTAATTTTTATTGACCATATTACCCTCAATCTTTTCCGGGTTTTTTCATCAAAAGTTGATATAAATATCGAACTCAAAGGCAACTCCAAATCGAAATCTCTAGGCCGCCTTCCGTAAGCATAAGCTCCCATAATTGGTAAAACCAACATGAAATGAATTACTCTTGTTAACAGACAAACAATTAAGTAAGTACCAATAACATTAATAAAATTCTACCTGATGATGCCATTTCCATAGGAACAAGAATAGAACGAATAACAAGTCTTCTGCACTTTTAGTATAACCAAAACTTAACCTTATTAATAGGAAACAAGCAACTGAAATGTTAACAGAATAGTCCATCTTAATAGGGTGTTTAGTTAATTAATTTAACTGACTCGATCTAGCTCAACTTAAATATTGAACTCAAACGCAACTCCAAATCGAAATCCATAGGCCGCCTTCTTCTAACTCGTCTCAATCTTAGTGATCGTCCAAGCTATGACCGATCAACTGGTAAAACCCCTAGCTCTTTAGCGCTACATTTCTTTTTATTGTAATCAAATAAAACCATCGAGTTTCTGATATGTGTTTCTCTCTCTGTTTCTGGTTGTGAATTTTGCACAATTTTTTTTGGCCTAAAAAATTTTGCACAATTAATTAAGAGGGCTGCTATTTGCACACCCCTAAATTTCTTTTTGCACACCCTTTCTGAAAAAAAAAAGAAAAATTCAAGAGAAAAGACCATTTGGCCCTTCCCTCACCCACACACCCCCATCCCCATCTCCCCCCCGTACACACCCCCTTGCTCTGTTTTTTTTCCCTCCGCCCCATCACCACCTTCCTCGCACCAGCAGCACCACCACCTTCCTCGCACCAGCAGCACCACATTCCTCGCACCACCATCTTCCTCGCAGCACCACCACCACCGCGCGCAGCACCACCCAAAACAGCCACCATAACCAGCCCAGCAGCCCCTCCTCGGCTCCTCCATTTCTCCTCTCTCTCTCTCTCTCTCTCTCTCTCTTTCTCTCTCTCTCTCTCTCTCTCTCTCTCTCTATCTCTCCTTCTTCTCTCCTCTCACCCAAGCAGACAGCCAAACTAGTAAAAAAAAAAAAATTGCAGCGGGTTCGGCGGACCAGTGCCGAACCCGGTGGTTTCGTTCGACAGGTACCCGCCGAATAGAATAGGATTGTTCGGTGGGTACCTACCGAACGAAACCATTGGGTTCGGCACTGGTCCACCGAACCCGATCCAATTTTTTTTTTTTTTTTTAAGTTTTCTTCTCCGGCGCGCGACGGTGAGCTTGCTGGAGGAAGGGAGGTGGTCCGGGTAAGGGGAAGAAAAAGAAGAGAGGGTGGGGTGGTCGCCGGTGGTGGTAGGCTGCTCGGGGATGGGTGTGTGCCGGAGAGAGGAGAGGTGGGGAGGAGGTGTGTGGGTGAGGGGGTGTGTACGGGGGGGAGGGGGGAGATGGGGATGGGGTGTGTGATTTTTGGGTGTGTGTGTGTTTTTTTTTTTTTTCTGTTTAGGAAGGGTGTGCAAAAAGAAAAATTAATGGGATATAAGGTCTTTTCCTTTGAGTTTTTATTTTTTATTTTAAGAAAGAGTGTGCAAAGAGAAGAAAAGGGTGTGCAAATAGCAGCATGTCAGATGTATGTATGTTGCTAATTACTAATTGAAACTGTGCATATATATATATATATATATGTAATGGATTTGGGAATCAAAATCCTGATTTTGGTAACAAGGATTGCACACGGATTGAAAACAAAATGCAGACAGAATCAATTGAACTCAATTTTAATAAAAATAAGTCCAACCCATTTCTTAGGAAGATGAGTACAATAGCATATATAGCATATGTAGCACCAGTTTAGTTACTGAATATTTATCATTGTGTTGTGTGTGATATATTACCCAAGCAAGTGGATTTTGACTGATATTCTAAGGTTAATTTTTCTTTATTAGTGTTTCAGGGGGATGATGATTCATATGTTTCTATTCGGAGAGGTCCACCACCTACCATAGAGACAGTTGATACTTGATACTTCCAATGTCCCTGGTAATTACATTTTCCTTTTATCTGGTGAAACTTATATGGCACAAGTTACTTCAAATTTTCCAACTAAAAAACAGAACCATATATTTTGACCACGTGGTCGGGTACCAAAGATGTGCATATTGCTCTACATGTATTGAGCGTGGCATTAAACTGTGATGCATTGGATTGGTAGTTTGAGTTGGAAATATTTTGATTGATTAATTAGGACGGAATTGGAGGACTAGTATTCATGTACCCTACTCCTTTAGTTTATTTAATTGGATGAGCTTTAGTAGTACTGGTTAATTTCTTTTGTTTCTGCCTGGTAGCAGAGTATTGCTAGGGAAGGGGATGAGTGCTACATTTGACATGGAGCTCTCAAGCCAATCATCGAAACATGGCATAAAATGTGAGGTTAAATTTTTGGGTTGTTATATTGTGCATATATAATACAATTTGGATTGTTATATTAACCCAGATAACCAACTTGATTATGAATGAGATATGCAAATGTTAAAGAAGAGTAGAGGAAAGGAATATCTATAAACTTGGTCAGACCCATTTTACAGGTCCATATTTACCAGATTGGACAAAATTAGGTGTATCATATATGGCATGGTACATGTTCAATTGTTCACCAAGATTATATCAATATCAAACTTTTATTTATTTAGGAATAGAAAATGTGTCTGCAAAATGCTCAGTATTCCACATTTGTGATCTAAACTTCAAATAGAGTCTTCAGATTGTGATGTTTATGTGTATAGTTATGTTTGACACATGCATAGTCTTTATATTCCACTAGCTTCTTACATTTTTCAATTCATTTAATTGTTTATCCATTGTATTGACTCAATGCATTGCTTCCAAGTTCCAATCTAGTAAGAGGAAATTACAAATTTGATCCACTTATTTTATACCTATTTTAATTTTGGTCCACGATTTTTTTTTTAGTTTTAAATCATTTTGGTTGTGTTTTCTTCAATTATAATTGAAATATAAGTTATATTTCATTATTTCTTAGTCATAAGAACCAATTTGAAGTATTAGCATCAAAGAGAATTGAAGTTTGGTGAAGTTTGAAAAATCTGAAAAACTTTCTAGAAAAAATTGGTAGTTTCGCGTACGAAGATGCATAGCTTTAAAATAATTATATCTTTGCTGAATTTAGTTGAGATTTGATAGGGTAAAAGGCGGGACAAATTTGAAAAATAAATCTGGATCTTTATTGAACAAGTGAAACAATTAGTGAACCAAAACATAACTTAAAAAAAATCATAAACCAAATTAAATTGAACTTGGTATAAAATAAGTGACCAAATCTGTAATTTCCTCACCTGGTAATTTCCCTTGTAGTAATTAAAGATTTGTCTACTAATATTTATTTTTAATTAAATTTATGCATGAATAATTGTATATTTGTATGTCATTCTCTAATAAACACATAAGATTAGTATTGAAGTTGGTGTCCATTGCTAATTTTATAAATTAAATGCATGTACAGTTTTTTTTTTTTTTTGGCCAAAAATGCATGTACAATTGAGTAGTTGACAATCCAGCCATGTTAATTAACTTCTTCATAAAAAAAAATAATGTGACAATATTTCATTATTTAAATTATATATATTTATCATTTATAGCTTGTATATTTTCAACAAATAAGATATTTACATGTATAGTCACATACATAGCTGACAAATTTTTGACCAATTTTGAATAATTGTGAGAGAAGATAATGTATGATTACTATTGGATTGAATTAAGTAATTAAATTTGATGATTTAAGAAAATAATGCAATGACTAATTAATAAAGGCCTAATATAATCATAACAAAACATATAGAAGATTTTGAATAAATTAAAGACAAAAGTTGTGCGATCAATCAGAGCTTTACATTGATCGATCGACATAACAATTGCATCTTGATCTTCTGCAATTGCACATTAAGGCCTGCAAGTATTACTGCATTAATTGGTCACTGGTCAGCAGTTCAGCACTACAAAAATGTTACTCTACTTTTCGATCGATCGATCGACAGTGTTGCGAGAAAAAAATACCGTTTGGGTCCAATTGTCCAATTAAGGTTCACAAAAGAAAAAAAAAAAAAAAAAGCTGGAGGAAGAAAAAGGTTTTATAGTAGGACACTATGTTTGAGAGCCACCTTCAACCGTGACGTGAGGGATTATATAGAATAATAAAGGATAACACACAGTCTCACTCTTTTATTTTTTCTTTAGTTTTTTAACAAATAAGGTCAATTGCCAAAAAAGAAACAAATAGGTCAAGCACTGAAGCTCCTTTTTACACGCCATGAATGGAGGAAGAGATTCACTACCATTTCCCTCCCAAACTTTTAAACAATTAAGCAAGCAGAGCCTCAAAGTCCCCGAAACATCCGCTGCATTTGTCGCACTCGTGCGTGACCCAGTCCCCATGACAAAAGGTATCTTCCATTTTATTTTTTACTTTTTTTGTTTGGTGGGCTTGCTTAATTAAATTATGTTACAGACTTACAGGACTCTAGGACTACTGTTAAGAGTCATAAAACAGTAATTAATATTCATTAATGTTTGCCACCTTCTAACCTTTGCCTTAAAGTGATGATACGTTTGGTTTACAAGTGCTTCAGTATCTGATTACTCTTCTTAAATTCTTATTCTAATTTGATTATGAATGAGATCTACAAATGTTAAGCAGTAGAGGAAGGAAAGATGGTAAAAAACAAAAAGCAGTATAGGAAAGGAATATCTATAAACTTGGTTGAATTTATATCCTATTCTATAAACTTGGTTGAATTAACATTGTTAATTTCTATGGATAGAACCATGAGGTTCGAAAAATAGAGCCACTATCCTTATACAAAAGAGAGATGCTATTTGCACATTTTTTTTTTCTTTTTGCACACCCCCAATTATTTAATTAGTGAATTTACCCTAAAATCTCATTGTGAAAAGACCTAAAGGCCATCTTCTTCATTCTTCAGCCTTTTCATTTACACACCCTCTGCACCGAGCCCTCCCATTGCCAGCTACCTCCCGACGAGCAGAGACAACCGGCGATCTTCCTTCAACAGTGTAGACCCCCACCCTCCTTCCACCACGCGGCCAGGCACCCCACAAGTCGTGAAACCAGCTCGGAAAAAGCCCCCGCTCCTCTGTCTCTGCCTGGTCCGATCAACCACCCCGACCACACACTTCATCTCTTTCTCTCTTCTTCCCTTTCTCCTATGTCCCTTTCTTTGTCTCTATCTTCTTTGATCGACCACCCTGACCCCAAGCCCAGCCCCTCCGGCGTCTCTCTCATCTCTTCGGCTTCCCTTTCCTTTCTCCGGAGTGTCTGCCTAAAAAAAACAGATTACGGTGTGGCTGCGGGTGTGGCTACCTAACTGAGAGAGTGGATTCGAGAGAGAGGAGAGTGAGGAGAGACAGTGGGTTCGGGTGTGGCTGCGGGGTGGGGAGTTGATAAGCCAGAGAGAGAAATGGAGGGAGGAGAGAGATGGGATTGGGTGTGTTGTGCGGTGGTGCAGGTGGCTGGAGTGGGATGTGTGGTGTGTTTGGTGATTTTGAGTGGAGGTGTGTATTGTTTGGATGTTGGGTGGGGTGTGTGGAGTTTGATGGGTGTGGGTGTGTAATGAGAAATTTGGTGAGAGGGTGAGATGATTAATTTGGGGTATTTTGATAATGGGAGGAGTGTGTTAAAGAGAAATTTTAAATTTTAAAAGAGAGTATGAGGTGTGTAAGAGAAAAAAGTGTGCAAAAAAAAAAAAAAAAAAAGTGTGCAAATAGTAGCTCTTTATACAAAAAAGACAAGCAAGTTGACAGTGTATATCTTGTCATCATGACCATTTCCCAAGTTTCATATGCATATAGCAATGAAGGACCAAATCCTATTGGTCGAATCTATTTGTAAGGACCACGATCCTGTAAACTAATTATCTGAAACTCATTTTAGAGTAGAGTATTTGCTAAACCAAAAGCTCAAATTTTTTGGAAACTATCAAAAGGAAAATCGTTAATTTGACCCTTAGTAAATTAGAACTGGTCAAGGCGAGTCTATAAGAATTTTTGATGTATTTTTTTGAGTTCAAAATTATTTTTAATTAATTTTTAAAATTTGTAAAAATAAAAAATTAATAAAATAATACACGAAAATTAATTTTAAAAAATAATGTGATACAAAATAACCTTAAAAAGTATAATGAGACTTAAAATTAATTTCAAGGCAAACTAATAAATAAGCCTTAGTCAATTGAAAAGTCACATTTTACATGTAAATCTCAGGCTTCGAAAAAGAAGTCAATCAATCAATTCAACGCCACCCCAGAAAAGGAGGAAGAAGAAAAAGGTTTTATAGTAGGACACTATGTTTGTGAGCCACATTGATCAGCCGTGACGTGAGGAATTATATAGAACTAGTCTATTAGCACGCACTCCGTATGTGTCACTTTGTTTATTTTATTTTGTTTTTATTGCTATTTCTATTACTTTTTTTATGTTTTAAGATAGTGGGGTGTGTTTTTTATTTTTTAAATTTTTTTAATCATTGTATTTTATAATTATACATTTATTTATTATGTTATTTTAAAATAACTATTTTGTTGAATAAAAAATATTTTAAGCAAAACTATTTTTTGTGAAGCTTGTAATATCAAATTCTTCTCTTAAAATATCCTTCATTCAACAAAGCAATTACATTAAAACAACCTACTAAATGAGGGTAAAATTATAAAATACAACTATTAGAATAAAATTTAAAAAAAAAAAAACACTCCACTACCTTATAATGTGGAGAAAGTGATAAAAAATTATAAAATAAAAAAAATATAATAAAAATGTCAATTGACACATGCATAGGGCATGCCAAGAGGCTAGTGGGTAAGAAAGTTGGGAGAGAATGAACGCTGGGAGAAGGGGGAGAGTCCATTCATTAGATTTGAAGTTAAGGACAATTAAGACCAAGGAATGAAATTTTGAAAATTTCGGCGAAATTTTCGTTTTTTGGGAGTTCTAAATTTTATAACATACCCATTAATTTTCGATAATTTTTTGGTGAAATTTCGCTTAAATTTCGGCCGAAATTTCGAAGCTGCCACACATGATTTTTTGTAAACTTTCGGCGAAATTTGGGTTCGAACCCATATTAAGACTATTCACATCAGTTTTTTATTAGTTTTCTAAAAAAAAATAAGTTAGAAGTCTTTAATAGATTTAAAAAGAGGTCATTTTTTCAAATTTTTTATTTTCATGGGCTTTTCTTTTCTCCTTGCATTGCACGGGACCCTACATGCATTTATCTTCTAATATTATCGCCATGGCCCACAACTTCTTATTCCTTTCTTCTGTATGTTTCTAGCGTTCAAACTTTTTACTATTTAATATTATAGGCTTCATTGGAATAAGGTTTATTTAAGGTTTTTTTTTTGGCCCGGAAGGTTTAGTTAAGGTTAATCATGCTTTGATAAGGTGAAATGGCTAGTGGCAAAAAAAAAGGGCAGTGAATGGGTCACCCACCCTCCAAAAATGTTTGTTCGGCAGTACAAGCTTAATATCAGAATCGTTCAATTTTTAGATCACTTACTAAATATTAATTCTATAAAATATCAACTCAATCAAAAATTATTTTGTTATATAATTGTTATCGAATAAATGAAATAAATGAACGGTTTGTCAAGAAACTACTCTTTAAATACAAACTATATATTTATCTATTTATTCGATAGCAATTATATAACTAAACAATTTTCGATTGAGTTAATTTTTTATAGAGAATCTTTAATAGATGATCTAAAAAATGAACGGTATCGATCCTAAGCTTACACTGCCAAATAAGTATTTTTGGGAGGGTGGGTGTATATGGAAGTCACCCAGGGGTGACCCAAATATTGTCCAAAAAAGGATAAAGTGAAAATATTGAGAATTTGAGATTAAAACTAGAAAGAGAAAAAATGATGAGCTAAATAAAATGTTGTAATATTAAACCTAAAGTCTTTTAATACTTTGGTTCATGTCTTTTAAAAAGTTGCAATATTAAACCTAAAGTTTAAAATGGTAGCAATATTGTCCCTTCATTACATTGACCATCAAGTCATATATATACTGCCATATATTCTATCTATATGGAAGATAGATATCTAAATAAGCTAAACTAAAAACTCATTTTGTCTTTGTCAATTCTCCATTGTGAAATGTCTGGATTCATTTTCTACTTTATCTTTCCCTTGTTTCAGCAACTAAACCAATCCTAGGTTGATAAGTGCAAGACTAAGGCTTAATTTGGGATTACTGTGAGAAAAAACAGCTGTGAAGTAAAGTCAGCTGTGAAGTAAAGCAGTTGAATGTTTGGTAAACTATATTTTCAAAAGTGTTGTGAGTACAAAAAGCAGTATGAAGGTGTTTGGTAAATTGTAATGTAAAACTGTTGTGACTATTTATAATTACTACAATGAGGGTATTATGGGTAAAATAAATTTTTTATTGTTGTTGTGATTCACTGCAGCTTTCAAAAGTACCTACAAATTTGCTTTCTATTTTTGTTGTGGGAAGTTGAGAATTGTGGGGCAAAGCACTTTTTCATTTTTTTATCAAACACCAAAACTGCTGTGGGTGATTGAGAATTGTCATCCACAGCAGCTTTTGGGTCCTCTACAATAATCCCAAACGGGGCCTAAGAGAATCATAATAAATTAATAATAATCCATGATATAGAATTTCTCCAATAAATAAAGGATTTTATTAAAAAGTTTGGAAATTATGCATGCCTTAATAAATTGGAAACCACAACTCAAATCACTGGTGAGTGACCACCCATGGATGGTAATTAAGTAAAGAAGGTCCAAATCCAATTAGTCGAATTTATTTGGAGTTCTATCTTTGTATCTACCCTACAAAACGGAGTCCGATTCTTCTAGTAACCTTGTGGTTAAGTGCTTGCACGGAACCTCAAGGTCAAGGTTTCAAATGCTGGTTGTGGACAATTATTAGGAGAAGAGGTATTAAATACCTCAGATTTGTCTTTTGAGTGCTGCTATTTGCACACTTTTTTTTTCTTTTTGCACATCATTTTTCTTTTTTTTTTTCTCCTACACACTCATCTCAAATTCAAAACCTCTCAACACACACCTAACTCATGCATTTCATTACACACCCACACACCCACACTCCATCTTTCTCTTTCTCATTCTCTCTCATTCCCTCTCTCTCTCTTTCTCTGTCAACACACACCCGCACAGCACCACCCTCCTCGCAGCACCACCCTCCCTGCATGCGCACCATTCTCCTCTCATTCTCTCCCTCTTCCCTGCTGCACCACCCTCCACGCGCCCACCACCATGCCAAGCTCGCACAGCCAAGAAGCCCCAACGCCCGACCATGCCACCAACGCAAATGAGCTCACGCCCGACAGCTCTGCCCAGCTCGCACGACAATGCCACAGTGCCAACCAAGAAGATGAGCTTCGTAGGCCGTTTAACAGTCATTCGCCGAAACCGTTGGGTTCGTTCGACAACATCCGTCGAAACCGGCAAGTTCGTTCGGCAACCATCCGTCGAAACCGGTGGGTTCGTTCAGCAGTCATCTGCCGAAGCCGTTAGTTTCGTTCGGTGGCTGTCTATCGAACCAACTGCAGCGGCAGAGAAAGGGAGGGAAGAGAGAAGGGAGAGAGAGAGAGAGAGAGAGAGAGAGAGAGAGAGAGAGAGAGAGAGAGAGAGAGAGAGAGCGATGGTGGTGCAACAAAAGAGGGAAGAAGACAGAGAAATAGAGAGATAAGAGTGGGAGGAGGGGCTGCCAGGCTGGTTGTGGTGAGGCTTGAAGGTAGTGGCTGTTTTGGCTTAGGTAAGGGGAAAAAGAAGGTGGTGGTGGTGCTATGGTGGTGGCTGTTTTGGGGGTGTTGTGGTGGTGGTGCATGCGGAGAGAGAAAAAGATGGTGGTTAGTGGTGGCTCGGGTAAGGGGAAGAAGAAAAAGGAAAAAAAAAATAGGGGAAGGGGGTCTGAACAACAGAAAAAAAAAAAAAAAAAAAAAAAAAAAGGAAAGAAGGAGGGGCTGTATGATCTTTTTTTTGTTTATTTTTTTTAAATATGGGTGTGCAAAAAGAAAAAAAAAAAAAAGGTGTGCAAATAGCACCACTCTTTCTTTTACTAGGGTTTACTTTTTTTTTATTACCAATTTACCCCTTATCGTAAAGGACTACTGTGGCTAGCCTACAAGGCTACAACTACAAGCTTCCATCGAAAATTCAAAAAGGAGTGCATCACTGCTGGTTATTAATTTCCAAGAGTAAATAATAGTACGCAAAAAGACAAAAAAAAAACACAGTAGAAAAAAGAATGGCTTGGCATCTCCCAGAGGGGATGGGACCATTTACGTATTAATTTGTCAGCTTTATTGCATGTTTTTGAGAGAAACTGCAGTAATAAAGATTCCATTTGAGAAGAAGAAGGCATTTTAATTTTTATATAGGTTTCTGGACCGACTCTCGAGGACTGCTAACCATAGACCATAGTCACGCGCATACCGATAATTCAATATGAATGAATAATAAAATTAAAATTGCCGTTTTTACTAGTTTTAAAGCGTGGAATCTGCCACCATCCAACTAACTTTCTTTTTTTTCTTTTGATTTGACAATTTAACTAATTCTAGAAATCATATTTTTCGGGATGAAATAATTACTCTATGATGAACAACAAATATTCTTGAGAATGAAAATATTTACATATTGTTTCACCCAAAAAAAAAAAAAAAATTTACGTATGGAATAATATGTAATGTACTATTCTAAAAAGATAATAACCTTTATAATGACAAGGTCAATATTATTAAGAATAAAACATGTTTAACTTACCAGGTGTACTTTTTAAAGCCATTATCTTTTATTAATATGGGCTAGAGTTGTCACCAATTTTTGGTGTGCTGAATTATCATTATATTTGAGTTTTAAAAACCCTTATTATTGTTAGGTTTGGAAAACCTAGAAAATAAATAGGAGAAGTTGCAGTGCAAAGAGGCCAGCCCTCTGCAGGCACAAGGACTAAGATGAAGATGCAGAAAGAAACACACATGAAACTAAGAGAATTATTATCTGCAAGCATCCTGGCCTTGAAAGAGTTTGGATAAAAGGAAGCCTCAATTATGATCATCAACAGCAGTCGATCTTGCAATTATCAGATCTGGGATCGATCTATCATCTATGACTTGATCCTATACCAACTTACAATCTTATCATACGAGGATGCTCAGGGAGAGATGGAAAAGATCAAGATCGATTTCGGGTAATGTTTTTTATCATCAAATTCCTTATATTAATTGGATCAAGCACTGGATAAGCGTGGATGGATTGCTTTGTTCGATCTAGTCTAGTCTTGACTCCTATAACATAATTTGGATGGATATATGGAACTCATCGATGCATATCTGATACAAGTTGAAAGGCCAAAAATTACTGTTAATATAACAGTTTTTTCAGACTTTGGCTGGGTGAGACTAAGTCGTTTTTTTTTTTTACCTAGGCTAACCCTGATCTGATTACTAAATCGTTTCAGTATTTTTGTAAGGTAGAATTTGTTTGACCAATCCTCTTCCATTACTTTTGCTAAAAATTATTAATGCTGTCTTTGGGTGATCATGTGATTTCAAATAAAAGGATTTTAAGAATTTGCAACTTAACTTGTTTACTCTCTTTTTTTTGCCACTTTAAAGTTATTTACTTGATTTAATTAATAGAATTTGCAACTTAAATTGTTTACTTAAGTTATTTAAAATGATGGAATATAGGGATGACAATTTTCCCCATTGTACCCGATTTCTGTTGGCCCCTAATCATGCTATATACTTTTTTGAGTATTTTATTTTAATGTATTCCACTTATATGCTATATTTATAATAGATAATAGATAATATAATATATATATAAATAATATCATGTATAATATATGCACAAAATTTTTCTACAACAATTGAAGAACACATAAGATCTTTTTATGATATTTTTCCAATTTTAGGTTTTTTTTTTTTTTTTTTTTGACAAGATTCAACATTTTAGGATATAAAATTCTATAATTTAGGATATAATTGTCGTTTGAGGTTAAATTATATATATATATGAACAGAATTGATCGTTCGCTTACCATACAGCGGAGAATTCCCCATTCACCTAACCACCCACTCACCACAAAGCATGAAATTGAATGATCGTGACGGTCTATTTTTAAGGTTCATCCTCAAAGATCGTCCATGTAAAAAAATCAAGCAAATTGGCAATTGTTTGGTCCTCCAAACTTTGCAGACAATTTCCGATTTAACTGATTTTTTGCAAGGATGATCTTTAAATGGTGCTCTAAAATATGAACAATTTCGATCATTGAAATTCGTTGTTGGGTGATCAGGTGAGTTGGGAATTCTCACTCTATATGGTGAGCGAGTGATTATTATATTATATTATATTTGAAATCACATAAGTTTTGACATTACTTATATAATATGTAAGTCTTCTCTCTTAGTGATTACTTGTTTCCTATTTATAAATCATCAAACTTCTTTTCTTTTTCCCTAAAAACTCATGTACAGGATAATTACATTACAAATCGTCATGTGAGCACTATAATTTTTATAGACAAAGTAATATATATATATATATATATATATAGGGTAAGGCTCTAATGTTGATGTATAGTAAATAAGTATGAATGCGGGCGCCGATATAATGTCGACACACTGTTAACACATCATGAACTGTTGACATCATAGCCGCGCCTCGCATTTATACCTATTTACTATTTATCTGCATTAAAGTCTGCCCCTATACATATAAAATATATAAATTTGCTAATAGTTTGTAAACATGTACTTTTTCCACCACAAACATAATAGTTGAATGTAAGAAAGTTATATATTGGTCCATAATATTTTTTTCGTTCTATATTGGTCTATTAACTTTGTGGTGTTTTTCATTATAATCCAAACCGTCAAATTAGTACAAACGGCTGTATAGTTTAGTTATGTGTTGTACACATGGGGTACTGTTGTGGTCCACTAATTCTTTACTTAGTTCTATATTGGTCCACAATAGCGCCCCTACGTACGTAGTACATGACTAACATAGACGACCGTTTATGTTAATTTGACAATTTAGACTATAATGGAACATGTTACAAAATTAGTAAACTAGGAAGGAACAAAAAGATCCTAGACAGAAATAAATAAGTGGACCAATGGTACAATTTCCTCGAAATCTTTGTACATATTATTATATTTTATTTAAAATTTGAGAACCGATCCCCGCGATTCTTTGATGGGAATGAAAAATCTCTTGTTAAAATGGGGAGTGGATTTTTTGTTTGCAGGAACAGGGACGTAGAATTCTCGATAAGAAATGAGATGGGAATAGGGATTTTTTGCAAGAATGGGGACGGAGATCTTCCGCGTTCCCCAATGTACTTTAACAAAAGGGTTTTGAAAATGGCAAGTGTGTCTAGAGAGAGATATTCATAAAAATGGGGTTTCTTTAGAACCTCCTTATTGTTCATGCCTTGGGCCTTTTTTTAGGATTTCCCTACTTAATTTAGCTCAATATTCTTATATGGGGCTTGAACTTCATATATGTTACTAATTGTGTCTCTTTAGCCCAAGGTGACACAACACGCTATGTCTCGTGGTGTGTTACTTGTAATTCCATTTTGAGGGAGTTTATTTTTTAATCAAATTCAAAAGGAAGGCTCTTGTCCGGTCACTTGCAATCCACTCAAGCACAAACAAGTAATTTCTGGACAACCACCCAATCAACCCGGCCAATTTTAATTATATTCTTATGGTTTTAATAAATTGGGCAGTCCTTTCTTTTATATGCTAATCCTTGTGAGAGCTAAAAATGACCAATTTGTGATAAATTTCGGCAAAATAGGTTACATGTTTGAATTGTATGCATAGCAGGGGATATAGAAGAATGTACATAAGAAGTGATCCAGTTCCCTGTATATTCATGAGTTGGTATTGTTTTTGTTGTCCTGTTGAACTGTTGGCCCTTTATATTATGCCCTTGTCTTGTAAATTGTAGTCATATGGTTTTAACATTTTCCTTGGTTTAATGCAGTGTCCAGCATTGAAATGCCTTATAACACCACTTTTGAAGTTAAACTCAGCTTATGATTTTTACCAGGTATAATAAATATTCATTCTCCCAATATGCACAACATTATTACATCAATCCATCTTCTCGTAGACTAGTAGTGCTAGTTGATTTAGGAGAGCTTCTAATTTTCGAAGTTCCATTATATATTGGCCGGTGCCATCACTAAATTGTTAAGTTGCACAAATGTTAAACGAACACAATACAATTTAAAAAAATTATACTTGTATACATATTAAACTAACACAATACATATTTTTGTATGAACATTACACTTGTATGAACTAAAGTAATTGCAACCATATACTAAAAGGGAACTTTATGAAAGAAGCTAATTTAATCTTATTTCTACTCTTTTAACCCTGCAAATAAGATGTGCACATGAGTTGTGAAAGAATAGAGGAAAGGAGTATTTGTAAACTTGTTTAAATTCATATGCATACATATGTGGAAAAGTCTAATGTTGTATTGAAGGTAATTTGAATGATGAAGTCAAAAAATATTGTGGGTGGAGGTAATTAGGAAATATATGATAGTGTGACCAGAAATGAAAATAGGACGGAATGAAGGGCTAGTATTCGTGTAGTCAGGTCAATTAGTTTATATCTGGATTTGGTTATTAAGTGATATTGAAAGGTGTGGATTGTGAGATATTGGGCTGGGTGTCGTTTTTGGAGTCCAAAAGAGAGTAAAAGAGAGTAAAAGAGAAGACAGGGGCGTGGTGTTCACCGTAGGAAATAAAACGTTGCCGTTTCATCCATATAAAGAAACAGTGATACCCAGGTCTCCCCTCAATCAAATTAGGTCGTCCCTCCCAAGAAACAGTGATACCCCTCGATCAAAGATGACGGCAGTTTTTCTTCCTGCCATTGAATACAAACTGAATTCTGTTGCCTATGTGGTTCACGAGATCAGTGTCAATGATTTGCTTGGGTGCGGGTGTAGGAACCCGGTACATCAGTGCGAATGGTGTTTCGAGGGTTACGAGCGTCATCGCCAAGTGGGGTATCTGTATGGAGATTTAGCTCGTCAAGTAGGTTGTGGACTATTCAACGGCCATCTTGTGTTTGCTGGAGGTGTAGATGGAGCAGGGAATCTCAGTAGGGAGGTTTATACGTTCAACATCTTCTGGCACCCAATTGACGAGCAGAACATCATACAGGGGATTATTCCAAATCTCCAGTGTGGGAAATGGAATCCTATTCTAATGGAGGTGAATGACAACCTCTATGCGCTTGGTGGGTTCCCATATCATGGGGTGCTGATAGATGGTTTTCCGGATAATGAAATGGTTCGGGCGTTTGAACAATACGACCACCAAACTGGACAATGGCATGTCCTCCCTCACCCTCCAATCCTCCATCCTGATCTATTTTCATTGCCCATTACATATGGGTCTCATGGTCGAAGCATCTATGTAGCCACCCCATTGTCTGAGCATATGTCCTTGTTCAGCACTGCTACCTCTCTTTGGTTTCCACACCATGATCCATTTCGCTACTCTGGCCCGGCTTGGGATGGAAACCTTTACATCCCTCACCGACCAACCATGAGTATTCGGACAGCTCCCTACCGCGTGATACGCTTTTGTTATGATTGTCCGGTCTTAGAAGCCTTTTTCCACCAATTTGGTGATCAGCTTAACACTGCTGTGATAAATCTTGCAGATTTTACTCCTCCTGCCTTTCTCGAACCCAACCTGCCGTTCGGTTTCGCTAGATTATCACAAAACATAGGTTGTCTGGTAATTGGTCATTTTTTTGCTGGATTTGAGATCATGGAGGTTGCCGTAATAAAGTTTTCATGGGAGGATTGGGAATTCAGATATATAGGAACTCGTATATTTGACTACTCAACCAGAACCAACCCCAAAAACCCTACCCTAAGGGTTGATCTGCTTGGCGCCTATTCTGAGTGAGTTTTTTTTTTTTTTACAAGTTGACATATGTGCATCATTTGTATTTGATTATCATCTGCATCAAGCAACTAATTCTCTTTTCTTTTTGGCAGTCATCCCAATTAACAAATGAGGGATGAAGTAGTAGATGGTAAGCATGCCAGTTCCTTTTCGAATTTGATACATTGTTAGATTATCAACTTATCAACTAAATGTACGCTTTCTTCTTTCATTATAGTTTGATGCTTATGATTAGAGTTTATGAAGTAGTAGATGATAAGGCTAAGGATGTTAGGTAATCATGCAAAATTAACTACATTGAGTGCGATCTGGTTTCTTGTTATTTTTAGTCATTTCCTGATAATATCAAGGTTTAAATGATGTTTGATTGAGTATGGTTATCAGTGGAAGATAAAATTATAGGAAAAGCAAGAAGAGAATATGAAATTTAGTAGGGCTTTTGACAATTCACCCCTTTTCACTACTACCCTCCTTACGATCAACTGGCTGAAAAGATCTCTAAACATTGTTTTGAATGTCATTCTAGACTTGAAGTCCAAATTGAATTCGGTACTGACTTACAACATGCAACACTGAAATGTGGATTATTTTCCTGCTGTACAAATAGCTAGTAGTATGTAGTTTTCTGAACATAATCAGAAACTCATCTACAAATCGCATTTTCTAGTTTTCTTTCTAAGCATGCCCTTTTTATTCCAATAAATATGGTAAAGCCAAAGTTGGTCAATAGAGAATAAATGAGATCTGGTATATTTATATGAATAAGAAAGAAAAGTGTTTGAAAATATGACACATAAACATATATATGGATGCATGTATTTTTTATTTTATATTGTGCATATAATGCAATTTTGTTGTCTTAGCTAGGGTCTGCCCTTAGTTTAACACAGATAACCAATCTGATTATGAATGAGATCTGAAAATGAATTGTTATAGAGTAGCTACAAGCCTACAAACTTGTTTGAATTCATATCCTATTGTATATATACAATATATATATATGTATGTATGTAGATATGCAGACATGCATAGATTTATGTCTGTATGTACTGCTGGTTGGCAGGCTGAGCTGGGTCTGCCCTTTCACATGGATAACCTACCTTAGAAACTTGTATCGGATGTACCTTCCATTTGTTATGTGCTGTACCTAGAGTGCACTTGTAATCTACTTGCATGCCATGTTTTGATTGATGATTCATAATTTTAATCTGGCTGTTTTACTAGACCATAATTTTTTTCTTCCTTTCTTCCTTTTACCTTCTTTCTTCTTCTTCCTCTCTTTTTGTTTTTGATTGGTCGTTATGGAGCATCTGATCAAATTTTGTTATTTATTTTTTGAACTTTTGGATGATGTGGAAATAGCAAGTAGGATCCTAATGTCAATGTAGACCTGCAGCTGCCAATTAGATTGGCCAATTGTACTGATTTACGACATGCTATTTAGGGTTTTGAAAGTGATCCATCCTGTTTGCACCGATCAACTAGCTGAATAGGAAACTCTAAACCGTGGTTTATATGTATTTATATATTTATGCCGTGCATTTGTAATGCAGTTTTGTAGTCTTAGGCAGGGCCTGCCCTTTTAGTTTAATCCGGATAGCCAAATTGATTATAAATGAGATCTGCACATGGGTAGTGAAAGAATAGAGGAAAGGAGTATCTGTAAACTTGTTTAAATTCATATGCATTGCATTTATAATATGCATACATATGTGGACAAGACTAATGCTCTATTTTAAGGTAATTTGAATGATGAAGTCAAAAAGTATTGTGGGTGGAGGTAATTAGGAAATATATGATAGTGTGACCAGAAATGAAAATAGGATGGAATGAAGGGCTAGTATACGTGTAGCCAACTCAATTAGTTGGGACAAGTTTCTATTGATGTCATGAAGTTCATTTGTTTATATATGGATTTGGTAAATAAATTTTTTTGGTTGATTAGTGGTGTGCAGTCATATATGATTGCATAAGTTTTTCATTACCAATTGACTTAGCTGATACTCTTCTTTCAAATTCATTTATGAATCACTGTAATAATAATTCTAAAGAACCAGATTTGTTTGAGTTGTCCCTATAGGTTCAAGTTCCTCTACATCATTTAGTAGAGAGTCCAAAATTTAGGTCCAGTTTGGTTTTGGAAACGAAGCTGACCTGAAATTCCAGAATTTATGAGAATGAAAAATTTGTAGATAGCGTTTGGCACTTGGTAGAATGTATTGCAGCAGTTAACACCAGGGTATGCACATTTATTCAAGTTGGTGTATGGTCTAAAAGAGGCCTTAAAACATCCTGATGCTAGTTAAGTGGGCATGTCCTCCCTCACCCTCCAATCCTCCAGCCTGATCTATTTTCATTGCCCATTACATATGGGTCTTATGGTCCATGCATCTACATAGCCACCCAATTGTCTGAGCATATGTCCTTGTTCAACATTGATACCTCACTTTGGTTTCCACATGCTGATCCATTTCCCTACTCTGGCCCGGCTTGGGATGGAGGTTTTTGGTTTTTCTTTTGTGTATTGATTTTTGTTGTAATTTTCTGATTTCGGTTTTTTGAGACAATGAATTAGTGGGGCTTTCGTTTTCTTTTTCATTTGGTTATGTTTTGGTTACTGGGTATAGAAAATTGTCCATTGCCTTATTTTAATTTGGTTGTTGGGTATATATAATTATCCATTACCTTCTGTTAAACCTTTTTTTTTTGTGTCTCAAATGATGTTTAAATGATTCTGTTTCAGGCTGCTGAAGGAGCCATATTACTGGTGATTTGAATATCGTCTCAAATGATGTTTAAATGATTCTGTTTCAGGCTGCTGAAGGAGCCATATTACTGGTGATTTGAATATCAGTAAATTTAAAGGTGAGATATACAAATCTGCTTGTGTCAATTTTATGGGTTTTATTATTATTTCTTGTTTAACTCCTTTATGCTTTTAGTATAAATTTTTTGATGGATACATACTGGCATTTGTTTGAAAATTGAAAGATGTTATTAATTAGCTCATGTCAATGTGTTTTCCCTTAAAAATTTAAGTATATGAATGTCACACATGTACACAGAGGCAATTGGGTTAGGTAGTTAATTTGGTGCAATCTCAAATAGGTGATGAAGTCTCCAACATCTGGGGAGGCAATTTTTATTGTTAGGCATTCCCTTGCATGGTCGAGTACTTATAGTTTTACTATATTTTCTAAGGTATTGTTAATCAACCCAAGGATCAAATAAAATAAAAATGCAAGTGTCCTGATTAGTTGCGAAAGCTTTTCAAGCATAGAATTAAAACAAGTATCATGCATTGCGTGTTTTGTGATCATAAACATATATGTATTCTCAAGTGTAGGAGAGGGTGTGTCATTGAAACCTTTTGAGGTGGCGTTTTAGCTTTGTGATGCCAGCAGCCAGCCTCTTGTAAGATAAGATAAGAGAAGAAAATGAAAGGGAAAAAGCATTTGTGTGACCAAATTTGTCACATCAGCCAAATCACATGCACCAGTAGTTAGCTAGTACTGATTTGACATAATGTTTAGGAATTCTGAAGTTGAAGTGCTCCATGATGATTACTTGGTGTGCTTGAGAATGAATTAGATGTGGTGCTCTGGTCAATGGTTTTCAGTAGTAGTGTATTAAGTAGTATATTCACTTGGTTAGATCGAAGGCCATGACTGTTGCAGCCATTGCCTGTCATATTAAGTGCATCTGCATTTGTCTTGTGTCATCTAACCATAACCCTTTTTACTTGAATTCAGTGTTCAGATACATATATATATATATATATATATTCATAATCAAAGTCAACTCAGTAAACTAAAGAAAAACAGTTGTTTATGTGTAAGTACAGATGTATCAACAGAAACATGCGGTTCAAAGAGTGTTAATATCTTGTAGATCTTATAGACCTAAGTATTTGACTACTGCTATCTGATAAATGATAATGTGATATGATGCTAGCTAAGCTTAATTGAGTGAGCCATTTGGTGCTCGGTCAATGATTTGAATTGTGTTTGAGCCATTTGTTAATAAGACTGCTTAATTGAACTATTTGTTAACATGACTGCTAGCAGCTGAGGATACTGCATGGTTGTAATTTCCTTTTGGGAAGTGCTAGGGTGTCTCGAGAATTTGTGCCTCAATGACATGGATTACCATGTAAATTTAAATACTTGCCACATAAGATATTGGATAACCTATTTTACCCTGTTTCAATTTTCTTTATCTTAACACCAAATAAACAAAAAAAATCTTCATCTTCCTCACTTATCAGTCCAAACACTATATGTTATCCTTTATCTTCTCAATTTTTCCTTTATTTCTACAGCTCATCATTAAATTGGCACCTCATCAGCAGTCCAACACCGGCGAATAAATAAATGAAGTCGAGGATTGTGAAAGACATTTTTAGATGCTGAAGAAAGCTGGCGCAGAGAGGGATAATCTGACAATTCTATTTCCTTTATTTCTACGACCACACAGCCTAAATATTCTGACAATTCTATTTTGC
The DNA here is from genome assembly GCF_963921425.1 of Dryas octopetala. NCBI lineage: Eukaryota > Viridiplantae > Streptophyta > Magnoliopsida > Rosales > Rosaceae > Dryas > Dryas octopetala. The sequence goes on from NC_141369.1 coordinate 18,113,995, forward strand.
TTGATACAGTTGTTGGTACATTATATATATGGTAGCTAACAGTTTGTGGAATTTTATTGTGAAGGTTGATATGTTTTTCTGGTACGGTAAATTCAGGGTAATAATAATTTTTTTTTTTGGGTACACATTTGTGCAAGAATTTTACTGCTTGTCTGATGCAAAGTACATCACGAGATAGATCAAACACGGAGATGATTGATTGTATTACAGTATTACTACACGTTGCTAAATGAGATCCACTTGAACTAGGGTTTCAACTAGGGGTGTGCAAAGACTGGCCGGATCAAACCGCCAAACACCGGTTTGGCTTGGTTTGGTTAATGAAAAATCAAGAAGTCAAACTAAACTGAACCAAATTGTTCTTACCGGTACGGTTGCGGTTTGAAATTTCTACGAACTGGTAAAATCAAATCCGACCATTTATATTTTAAAATTTTTTTATGTAGCATAGTGCGATTATACTTTCATAGTTGTTTGTTTGTTTGATACATATTCATATATTGATATTATTGCATGTTTTATTGTTTTATTAGTATAGATTGTGCATTTGAATGTTTTAGTGAAGTTATTTTAAATTTAATAATTAATTATTTGATTTGTGCTAGTTGAATTCAAATTTTTTTTTTTTCCCACACAAACTGTTTTGAGTGGTTTGGTTTACAAACTATTTTTGTGTTAAACTGGACTGATCCAAACTTTTAAATTTTATTGGTTTGATTTTCGGTTTGATGTCCAAACGGGACTAAACTGGACCTTGCCCACCCTTAGTTTCAACTTGAGAGATAATAAGCCCTTCTTCTTCTTTCTCGTCTTCACCCAATTCTCCAACCCTAAAAAAATTAATGCTATCGCTAAACATACAAATTGACGTTATTCCCAAAAATTTAGGAGGTCAATTTAGGTATTAGTCAATATTTCAAAAACAAAAAAGGAGGTCAGTTTAGGTATTGCATAAATATGTTTTAAATTCCAAATATCATTGCTAATGTGTCAAAAATTCTGGACCTTAATCTTAAAAATAGATTTTAGTCAAAATTCAAACATATATATGGTTTAAGTCCGAAGTGATGTCTAATCTTGAACCTAAGCCCAAGGAGTAAAATTTCGAATTTGAGGAAATTTTTGTGAAAATTTCGATGAAACTTTTGATTTCGACAAAAGTAGATAAAAACGACAGAAATTGCTATCAAAATACGAAAATTTTGAATGAAATTTGACCATATGTTTATTTAACATATTATCTACTACATTGATAAAAAATATTGAAGAAACTAAATTATATAATAGGTTTCATGTGATATAATGTGAATATAATGCGCGCTGGAGACAAGTAATGTTAAAAAAATAGGTCACTAATTAATAATTATATAAATAACACCTCAAATTTATTTATATTACAATATTAAATCATGAATTAAATAAGTATTCAATAAGATAAATATAATGCGTGTTGGAGGCAAATATTGTTAAATAAAAATGGTTCACTAATTAACAATTACATAAAAATGACCTCTTTTTAAGGGATATTTAATCATTTTGAATTCAATTGTTCTTAAAAGTTAAAACATATGTGGATAAATAAGAAAATGACATATATTGTTATTTTTCTAAACTCCTTAACTCAATAACCAAACACAATCCAAATAGATTGTGAGATCCCGGAAAGTTGGTTTATAATTTATTTTGGAGTAAATAGTGATTTATTGATAATTATCTTGTTAATTTGGAGATATTATAATTTTTCTGAGGAATTTTGGAAGGCAATAAATGAATTAGAAGTCGTAAAAAAAAAAAAATTATCGAGACGAGCTCACGGGATTTCACATAATTTTTTTTGAATCTCGAAGTTAATTTTTGTGAGTTATTTAGATTTTAAGTGATTTCGACGGGCCATTTAGGAACAATAAAAATTAGGAAAGGCCCAGTTTTGATTTAAGTCTTGTTGGAAAGGTCTCGGGTCAACGAGCACGTAAATACAAACGGAACGTGTTTTGGAATTACGGTTTGAGAATTACGTACAAATGATGGTTAAGGGATATTTTAGTCTTTTTACCAATTAGGGTTTAGTATAAAAGAAGGGTACCCAACCAAATAATAATTGAGAAAGATAAGAAAAAGTGGAACGAATGGTTCATATTAAAAGAATTGTTTTGCACGGTCAATAATTGTTTCCTTTTGCATTAGTCCACAAACAAGTCCATCAGTCATCATCAATAGCATGATACACAGTAGCAAAGAACAGATGCTCTCAAGTTCACACATCAAAAACAAAAGCATCCTTCTTCTTCCTCTGTTCAATAGTAACTTTTCTCTCAACCGCACTCAATTTCATTTGCAAAGTAACAAAAAATCATGGCTTTGGAGGTTGTGGATGGAGCTTTGCTCTCTACTTCCTTTCAGGAGCTTCTCTCTCTCTCTCTCTCTCTCTCTCTCTCTCTCTCTCTCCTCTTCCAGCCACCATACACCAAACATCTCTCTGTCTCCCTGACCTCATCTCTTTCTCTCTCTCCCCAACCTCATCTCTCTCTCTTTCTTTTTCTTTTCCCGGCGATTTCGTTGCCTCATCTCGCCCCCGCCGCCGAAACCCACTGAAACCCAGAAATCCCACCCCAAGCCAATATTTTCACCGAAATTTTTGAAATTTTGACGAAAATATTTTGGTATCGTGATAAAATCTCCTCCTCCCCAAAAAACGAAATTTTCCTCATTGCCTAAGCCTAATTATTTTTAAGGAAATGATAGGTGCCTTCTTTTTTTGCCTTATCCTTGTGCCTTCTTTCTTCTCTTGTTTATTCTACTGTTCACGATCGGAATCGTTCATTTTTTATATCACTCTCTAAATATCTTCTTTATAAAAAATTAATCAAATCGAAAATCATTTAGTCATCTACTGTTATCAAATAATTGATAGTGAATATAACTGTTTTCAAAACCGTCTATTTATTTGATAAGAGTTAGATAACTAAAACGATTTCTGATTCATTCAAATTTTTACAAAGATGATCTTTTAAGAGTGATCTAGAAAATGAACAGTTTAGATCGTGAGACTATACTGCGCAATGAACAAGAGTAGAGAGAATGCACAAAGAGAAGGCTCAAAGGAGAAGGCACATAGCATTCCTCTTATTCCTAAATACTACTATACTGCACGGTGGGGTCTAGAATTGGAGTGGCTGGGTTTGGATGGGTTGTCCTTTATGGTTATTTAGGTTAAGGTTAAAATTGTACTTTAATAAATGAGAGAGCAGGGTTGTGTAATGAGAGGAAAAATGATGTGCATATAGTAGCCCTCTTGATTTAAAACCTCCTATATTTTTTCTACAAATTTGCCTCAAATGTTTTGAAGAAAGAAAGCAAAACCCAACCATTTCCACCACCGTCCTTCCCTCGCCCACCCACCTCTCTATCGCCACCGTCCCTCATCACCGGTGGTGCCCCTTCCCCCTCCCCTCCAATCTACAAGTCAGGGACAAAGAAAGAGAAAGAGAAGGAAGGAGAGAGAGAAAGAACATGTTTTTCTACCATGTTCCTTATACTAGGAGAATTTTTTCAATGTAACAAATAAACCGTTACATGATATATCTAATCCAACGTGTAAGGTTATTATTGGACGAAATGTTTATCTTTGTAGGATATAATATTAATAACATTCACCCATATTATGACACATATATTGGTTATATATGTGGTGGTGTATCGGTTACACTGAAAAATCTTTCATACTAGCATTTGATCTAATCCTATTTAGTTGGTTCAATACCAAGCTATTAATACCATGAGCTGTCATTTTCACTGTAACATTCTATTTCGTATTCATTTCTATCAAAGTAACAAATCGATATCCTATTCCATTTCTCAAGCTCTCGGCTAGGTAAGGAAAATGGTACGTACAAGTTTTCTCTAGCTATTTTTGTATTTTTTGATAATGGAAAATAACAAATAGCTGGATAGTTTAGGCTAATTGAGGAGTCTATGACCTCAAATAAGGCTGATTGAGGAGCCTTTGACCTCCAAAACGTATAACACGTTAATTGTGAATTTTCTTGACACCTTGTTTATTGAGTTTGACACCCTTAAATAGGTGGAGAATACAAACCAAATAGAGAAAAAGAGGGAACAGATTTATCTGCCCACGACAACTTACATGGAGCAAAAATAGGAGTCATAAGTCAAATAACAACTGACTCACGTTAACTCCCACTAACTTGACTCCTTATCTTAACAAGTCTCATTATCCTAACAAACTAACATCAAGACTTATTCAAATATCAGAAAATTAATAAAATAGATTGCAATGAAAATTGTAATCGTAATAACTCTTCCTCCCTTAGAAAACAACATTGTCCTCAAGGCTACTTCTTCAACACATGTCTGGTTTCATAACCACGTCACCATCTTCTTCCTCCCAACAAGGTGATATTATGAACAACTTTTTACACCGATGTCCCGGCTTGTATCATCACAATTAAAACATAGGCCCTTATTTCTCCGCTCTTGCATTTCTACACTTGTTAATTATTTCACGCGGATAGGTGATGGTGGTGCCAACTTGTTGGGTGATGTGTTTTCCTTTGATTGAGATAAAGTTCTAGCTTCGTAGAGGCGTGCCAACCCAATGGTCGTAGACAATGTTGCAGGTCTTCCAGCTTGCACATCAACACGAACAGAATCTACCAACCCACTAATAAAACAACTTACTTGTCGAGCTTGTGGGAGTTGTCCTGCTTTGGTCAAGAGTCGTTCAAACTGTGTTTGGTAATCCTGCACGGTTCCAGTTTGCTGCAACTTTGTGAGTTCTCCAAAGAAATCACAATACTGATTTAGACCGAAACGAGAAAAAAGGTTGTCTCGAAACTCTTCCAAAGTGATGAGAGTCAGCTCTTGCTTCAGGAGTTAATACCACAATTGTGCATCTCCTTCAAGATGAAAAGAGGCCAATGAAACTCGGTCGCCTTCTGGGGTGTCGTGAAATTGAAAGAATTGCTCTGCTCGGCAAAGCCAACTAGTTGGGTCTTCTCCTCCATTAAAGTGAGGAAAATTGATCTTCACCAATCTAGGAGCGATAGAACCCCTGGAGCCAGCAGGTTGTTTTCCGTTATCCTTCTTTTTGGTGGAACTCCCTCCATCTTCACGGTTGGGCAATGACTTGACCAGTACAACGAGCTCACCTAGTTGATCTTGGATTTGTTTTTGGTTGATGGTGAGGGAGTTTGCGTCTGCCTCCAACTTCTCTATGTGTTTGTCCATTGCCAGGCTCTGATACCAAGCTAGTACGTACAAGTTTCCTCTAGCTATTTTTGTATTTTTTGATAATGGAAAATAACAAATAGCTGGATAGTTTAAGCTAATGGAGGAGTCTATGACCTCAAATAAGGCTAATTGAGGAGCCTTTGACCTTCAAAGAAAAGCGTATAACACGTTAATTGTGAATTTTCTTGACACTTTGTTTATTGAGTTTGACACCCTTAAATAGGTGGAGAATACAAACCAAATAGAGAAAACAAAGGAACATATTTATCTGCCCACTACAACCTAGATGGAGAAAAAATAGGAGTCATGAGTCAAATAACAACTGTCCCACGTTAACTCCCACTAACTTGACTCCTTATTTTAACAGGTCTCATTATCCTAACAAACTAACATCAAGACTTATTTAAATATCAAAAAATTAATAAAATAGATTGTAATGAAAATTGCAACCGTAACAGAAAATCACAATTCTTCATCTTGTTTAATTTTTTGTTATCCCCAGTGACTTATATGTTAATTCTAATTTTTGTTTCTAATTTGTATTTGCACGGGTTTCCATTTTTGATAAATCATCTAAGTACGTTTTCACAAAGTCGGTTACCCTGTTCTTGGGTAAGCTATTTGAACTTGTTCATACCTAACTTATTTCTCCTTCCATGTATTTAGATCTCTAAGATTATTTAAGGGTGCTTTAATTTCCTGGCTAAATGACTAAAAGTATTAAGTCCAAGACCAACTAGTCTAAACTTGTTGGGTCAGAAAACATAGTGACGATGCGATGATTTGATTGGCCTAAAACCACATCGCATACGGTGCCTGAACTATAGCTGATGTTCAGGGTGGCTTTGAAGCCGAGAGCATGAGTTGATGAGATCATGAAGAGGATGGTGATGGCAGTGAGGGTTGAGGAGGGAGGGAGGGAGGGAGATCAGAGATAAAGGGAGACACAAATTAAGAGAGCGATGCACGGAGACAGAGAAATGCGGATAGAAAAGCAAAGAGAAAGAGAGATGAAGATGCAAAGAGAGGGAAGATATGCAAAAAGAAGAAGAGATAGAAAGATAATAGATATATTATGTTCATAATTATCTCGTACATTAATTGAAATTCAAATAAGATAATATTGTTTTTAAAAAAAATAATGTTGAATAATATCTGATAATTTTTAGCTTAAAATTAGGGAAGGATAATTTGGATATTGAAAAAATTGAATTTTTTAGAAACAAAAAAAAAAAATTAGAATGCTGACGTGTAATTAATAGGCGAATGCAAAGGACTTGACTATGAATTTGAAAATCACTGTCGGCTTTGGTCTAAAGACTATTTTTCTAAAGGACTTAAACCTAATTAGCTCTAATTTTTATTGCTTGTCTAACTTCAAAAAATTATAACTTTTTCTCCCAAACTACAATCCACACAAACTAAACTTTGTGGGATTTATATCAACAAGTACTATCCAACCATGGTCCCACTTCGACCATTACACCTCGAAAAATTGTGGTCTTTCACATAAACACAAAAGGGAAAATTTTAATTCCACCAAAACAAATTAGAGGAAAAGTTCTAATAACCTTAAACAACTTGCCCAAAAAGAGTTAAGCTAGAACGAAAATTCATCATATTCATTTTCTCCCACTTTATAACATTTTAACATGTTAAAATCGTATACATGCTTGTTGACTTAAAATAGTATTTTGGTTCAAAAAGTATCAAAATAGTCAAAAAATTTATTTTGAAAATTGAGGGTCTCCTTATAGTTAGAGGTCGACAATGGGCCGGGTCGGACTTGGGCTTGAATTAGAATAGCCCAATAGGGTTTTCGGGCCGGGCCTGGGCCTTAATACACAAGCCCAAGGCTCGCCCGTCAGACTTGGGGCTTGCGGTCTTGGAGGGCCGGGCCAGGCTAGGCCAGAACGGGCAGCCCATAATGGGCCCAAAGCCTATTTACACACATATATATCTTTAATAAAAAAAAATATAGGATTTTGGCTATGTTTTGATTCGAACATGAGACCTCATATAACAAGCTTCAACTCTCAACCAACTGAGCTGACTAGTCTATTTGTCTAGTTTGTGAATCATAACATATTTAATAGCTTTTTCGTTTGTTTACTCTAATAAATTATTAATATGTTTATTAAGTTATTATATAATATCATTATGTTAGTAATATTGTAATACCATAAATAATAAACTTTTAAAATCATATACAACATTACAATTATAATAAAACATAAATGTATATGTGTATATACAACTATAATTAAAGTTATTAAACCACGATCGTTCGTTAATTCGACCATTGTTACCTCACTTTTAAATCTCCGATTGAGCTAATTTTTTTGCATATATTATCTTTGAGTGGGGAACTAAAACATGAATGATTCAGATCGTTGAAAACACGATTGAGATGTGAGCTTCTACATATAAATACACTTGAAGAGTATAATTCTAATAACTTTCCTATTGAAACCTTATAGCTTCCATAATTGTGAAGACCACAACGTGTTTTCAACAATCTGAGCTGTTCATTTTCTATGTTCATAGTCAAAGATCATCCTTACAAAAAATCGGCCAAATTGGAATTCATCTAACCGTTCGATTATCATTAGAAAAACCATGATCGTTCATAAGTTAGACCACCCTTACCTAACTTCTACATATCCGATTGAGCTAATTTTTTGCAGAGATAATCTTTGAGTGAAAAACTAAAAAATGAATGGTTCAGATTGTTGGAAACACAATTGCATCGTATGTTTATAAAAATATGTAATAAAAACTCTAAACCCCAAACCAAACCCTAAATAATACTTTTAAAACAATCTACACCCCAAATAATTCACCCCAAATAATTCATTTAAATATTTAATACAAAATTTGAGATTCCTTATATATTAGATTATTAATACATTATATAAATTATATAAAACCTAATTTATTAGAGTAAACAAATGAAAAAACCTGTTAAATATGTTATGATTCACAAACTAGACAAATAAACTAGTCAGCTTAATTGGTTGAGAGTTAAAGTTAGTTTTGTGAGGTCTCATGTTCGAATAAAAACATAGCCAAAATCTTATATATTTTTTTATTAAAGATATATATGTGTGTAAACGGGCTTCGGGCCGGGCTTTGTATCGGACTTCGGGTTGGGCTGGCCCAAACTTCGGGCCAGATTGGGCTTCGGGCCCAATGGGCCAGACGGGTTTCGGGTGAGATTCGGGCCTTAGGTTTTTTGGTGAGGCCTACTTATAGTGCAAGACATTCCAACTTTGATTTTTCAACTTATATTACACTTATACATTGATATTAAAAAATAATAAATTAAACTTAAAAAGAAAAGGAAATATTCTGTCCAATAAAATAATAAGTTAATAACACATGAGGTAAAAAAACAAATATTTGAGAAAAAAAGTTAAGATTGTTAGCATTACTGATTCATAAAAATATCCGATGCTAGTACGCTACTATGACTTGACAAATTCTTTATTTTTTGGACCTAAAAACTATACCATAATTTTTCATTGACCATACTACCCTCAATCTTTCCGGGTTTCCTCATCAATAGTCGGTATAAATATCAAAATAAAACGAAACTCCAAATCGAAAACCCTAGGCCGCCTTCCTCTAACTCGCCTCAGACTCAGAGATCGTCGAAGCTATGTCCCGTAACTCCCGTTTTCTTCGTCCCTATCTCTGTACAGATGAATCACCAACCATAGAGACAGTTGATACTTCCAACGTTCCTGGTAAGTAATCTACTTATCTCCTGCATTTAACTTGTGCTCTTGTCTTATAATATCATTCATGTCACAGTTTTCTTACGGCACAATGTTGCTGAAAAACAGAACCATGCATTTTAACCATATATAAGATGTATTGAGCATTTGAGCGTGCATGGCATTAAACTGTGATGCATTGGTAGCTAGGGTTGGGTTGGGAATATTTTGATTGATTGATTAATTAGGAGGGAATTGGAGGACTAGTAATGGTGTACCCTACTCGATCATTTAGTTATTTGGGACAATTAATGCTCTATTGATTTGATTATATCTAATATTTGATGGTTTTGTGATCATCTTGGCTTATTTGTGATAATGTGCTGCAGCCCAACAAAAACCCGTAATTACAACATTAACAAGAATTTTCAATGAGACATCTGAAGCGTTGGGAGATTCTCCAAATTTCATTTGGAAGCGTCAACTAAAAATCAATTCAGAGAACTTAGGCGAATTGTTTGACCAACTCAACAGCGGGGGCATATCTAAAAATGTTGCTGATAAGCTTGTTCAGCTATGCCAGGCATTGGATAATGGTGATTTTGGAACCGAGGTAGAGTAATATTGGAAACTTCAAACTTGTAATCTATTTAATTGGATGAGCTTAATTTAGTAGTGGTTAATTTCTTTTGTTTCTTCCTGTTAGCAGATGCTTGTTACCTCTAACAACTTGGGTCGGCTTGAAACTGTCAGGCGGCTTATCTTGACACGGCAAACAATGTGAGATTAAATTTTTGGATTGTTTGGTCTACCTTATTTAGATATCTATCGGGTTCACTTTATGTATCGTTTTTATTTTTGGGCATTCAAGATATTCAGGTACTTTTATATTGTGCATATATAATACAATTTGTGGTCTTAGCTAGGGTATTCCCTTTTAGTTTAACATAGTTAACCAACTTGATTATGATTGAGATCTGCAAATGTTAAAGAGTAGAGGAAAGGAATATCTATGAACTTGTTTGAATTTATATCCTATTTTATATATAGGAAGTCATACAAGTGTAGTGTACTCTAGTGTAGGAAGTCATACAAGTGTAGTGTAGAATTTTATCCCATTTTATATTGCTTTCACGAACCTACATCCCTAATCTTCCAGTTGCAAATTTGCACATGCACATATAATGTTTGGATTTCTGAAGTTTGCGAATTTGGATGTTCATTTTTCATCTTAAATATCTGCAGAATCAATGGTCCAGAGGCAATGAAGCTATTTGAGAAGAGGATGGGGTATCTAGATCCTCCTCAGGATGTAAGCAATAGACCCGAGTGTAGAACTGTGGACGTAGATACGGGTGGGTGCTCCGAGCAGGATTTGAGGGACAAGTTTAATGCTCACGGTGAAATAGAATCTCTTAGGATGCTGGCTGGAGGAGCAGCCCATATAACCTACACAACAAGAGAAGGTGCAGAGAAGGCTGCAAAGAACTGTCTAAGCTGGTGGCGATAAAGAAATGCCTGGTAGCAGATGCTTGTTACCGCTACTGAATGGTCTGAATGGTCTAAGTGTTGGATTGTTTGGTCTAGCTTATTTTGATATTTGTCTATCCGGTTCACTTTATGTATGGTATATTTATATGAAGAAAGTGTTTGAAAACATTACACATCCACATATTTATTTACGAAGCTATTCAGGTATTCTTATATATATTGTGCATATAAATACAATTTTGTTGTCTTAGTTAGGGTATTTCCCTTTTAGTTTAACCCAGATAACCAATTTGATTATGAATGAGATCTACAAATGTTGAGCAGTAGAGGAAGGAAAGATGGGCAGAAACAAAAAAAAAAAAGCATTAGAGGAAAGGAATATCTATAAACTTGGTTGAATTTATATCCTATTCTATATATACAATAGAAATACATATACGTATGTCGACATGCACATCATAGATGTATGTTTGTATGTAGCAGGCTGAGCTGGGTCTGCCGTTTTACTTCTGTTTTGGCTTTTCTTTCAGTTTTTCATATACATTCAACGCATACTAACTGAGAGATGACAATGATAAATGTAGGACTTCGTTCTAATGGATAGAACCATGAGGTTAGAAAAATAGAGCCACTATCCATATACATCAAGACAAGCAAGTAATTATCTTGCCATTATGACCATTTCCCAAGTTTCATATGCATATTGCAATGAAGGCCCAAATCATATTGGTCGAATCTATTTGTAAGGGCCACGATCCTGTAAACTAATTATCCGAAACTCATTTTAGAGTAGATTATTTGCTAAACTAAAAACTCATTAATTTTAGAGTAGAATATTTGCTAAACTAAAAACTCATTTTGTCTTTGTCGATCAATTCTTTATTGTGAAATGTTTGGATTCATTTTCTACTTTATCTTTCCCTTGTTTCAGCAACTAAACCAGTCCTCAGTAGTAAGGTTGATAAGTGCAAGACAGAGAATCTTAATAATAATCCATGATTGCCACATGGAATGAGAGCTAGCGTATGGCAAAGGTGATGACTTTGGTTAAGTGTCAACTTTAAGTCTTTAATTGAAGAAAAGCTAAAACCCACAAAACCCAAAACTTTGATTGCCATGAATATTCATGAAAAATGTTACAATTAATCAATTGAAAAGTCACAATTTTACATGTAATTGTAAATCTCAGGCTTCAACACCACCCCAGAAAAAGAGGAGGAAGGTTCACAAAAAATAAAAAAGGAGGACGAAGAAAAAGGTTTTATAGTAGGACACTATGTTTGAGAGCCACCTTCAACCGTGACGTGAGGGATTATATAGAATAATAAAGGATAACACACTCTCTCTCTTTTATTTTTTTCTTTAGTTTTTTAGCAAATAAGGTCAATTGCCAAAAAAAAAAAAAAACAAATAAGGTCAAGCACTGAAACTCCTTCTTACACGCCATGAATGGTGGAAGAGATTCACTACCATTTCCCTCCCAAACTTTTAACCAATTAAGCAAGCAAAGCCTCAAAGTCCCCGAAACATCCGCTGCATTTGTCGCACTCGTGCGTGACCCAGTCCCCGTGACAAAAGGTATCTTCCATTTTATTTTTTACTTTTTTTGTTTAGTGGGGTTGCTTAATTTAATTATGTTACGGCCTTACAGGACTCTAGGACTACTGTTAAGAGTCTTAATATTCATTAATGTTTACCACCTTCTAACCTTTGCCTTAAAATAATTATACGTTTGGTTTTCAAATGCTTCAGTATCTGATTACTCTTCTTAAATTCTTATTCTAATTTCTGAAAGTTGCTGTGAGTGTGAGTGAGCTGTTTTAAGTATATCCATATATGTATCTTGCCCATGCTGTGTATCCCTTTTGGTTCATATTGATGCTTGCTTTCAATCTGGTTCTGCTTTCTTCACCATTATAGAAGGAAAAGCTTGACACTGCCATTTCAACTACGATTACCATTTACCACCAATGTGGTCTTTATTCTTTAACTTGCAATTTGATGTGGGTTTCTTTCGATAAGGGTTGTTGGCCTTTGCCTTTCTGATCAATCAATGCATGTAAAGTAGAATATGGACTACTGTAGTGTTAAAAGATCATAATTCTACTTCAGAGATTTCTGCTTAGTCTTATTGATAACTGAAGGTAGGCAGATGAGAATTGGTTTCGTTTTATATTCTTTAGAAGTCAGAAATTGCAAATTCTCCTCTATTATTCTCCTTCTTCCTCTTTCTCTTACCTCTTGTTATTTGGCTGATATAGTTTATAATTGTGGGCTTACAATTTTTGGGCAACCATGAAGAAATCTCCTGTGCATCCAAAGTATGAGATGGATCATGATGGCACTGGATTTGATCCTCAGGCTGACTTTTATCAGGTTAATTAGATGACTTGATGAGTTGATGATGATGAAATTGTATTCATATATACTATTCCTTAGTCTCATAATGTTGAAGAGATTATAATATTCTGAACATTCTCCTTTAAGGACATAAAACTACTTTAATTTGTTGCTATTGTGTTGTACATGCCTACATGGTTAGGCATCAAATCTAGGTTTGTTACTTTTTTGGCCTGAAAAGAAAAGTTTGTCATTCAATTCTCACTCATTCACTGTCAAACAGATAGCCCTAGCCCTTTAGTCTTCTACTTGATGTAACAAACCAAACATTCTCTTTGCTTATTTTATCTGGTTTTAACTGTGATCAGTTTTTGGAAGAAGCAAAACACTATGCAATAGATGCAGACTTCCAGAAATCATCAACCTATCCAGAAGAAGCCGTAGAAAGAACATTGGGCCAAGAGAAAAAGAAGAAATCATGGACAAAATTTCTATTTCCATGGTGGAAAGGCGACAAAATGAACAAAACTAGCATCAAACCGGCTACCAAATCTCATGTTCATACTACAAGACCGGCTAATGTTTCTGGTCCTGTATATGGCACTGGCAAGGCTATGGATGGCAGGCAGAGACGTCCAACATCCGGGCCTATTACCAGTCTGTTCAATCCCACAAGGAAAGCAGATAATGCAATACCCTATATGAGTATTGCCAAGCTTGGAAGCCCTCAAGTTGTTCAGACCTATAGGCCTATTTATCTGGTGACATAGAACATTATGAAGAAGTTTTCAATAGACAATTGAATCTTGAATTTTCTGCATCATGGAGGATGTTGAACTGATTCATGGGATTATGGTAAGTTTGATGACAAGAACAAGAATATATTGAAGTCTCTATGACCTTTTGCTGAAGTACAATGAACTTCTGAATTCTACATGGACAGTGATGGGAATGCAGTTGGGTCATCAAATGGAAGAAACTATGGAATTTGAGCCATCTAGTTGAATATTTCAATCATCAAGTTTGTAAAAAGGTTGCAGAGAGATTGTCCCTTTGGTGCTATGTAATTGTGTTTCATTGTGAGATTGCTAGAAAACAGAAAGAATATTCCTTGATAGCCAAGTCAATTGAACTTTCTATTGATTTTCTTTCTTATGTTTTGTCAGTAATCAAAAGAAGCAATTATGAAGTATCTGAGGAATTAAGGATCTCAGGTTTCCTTTTCTTTGATAAAAGATGAGGCAAGAGAACTGAATTTCCCCTGCAATTGATTTTCTGAAGAAGCGAAAACTGCACACATGCCCTTGATTATATCCATCAAACCAAAGTAGGGCATATTAAATCGTTCTGGACTGTTTTTAATTTTCTATTTCATTCAATCTTCAACTACATCCTCCTTATAATTCTCTATTCATATTTCATACTGAGCAGTTTGGAAAGAAATAACTTTTATCCCATCTGCAGGAAGCCTAATTTTAATATACAGAAAGAGATAATTATAAATTTGTTCCACTTATTTTATAATTAGTTTAATTTTGATCTACAATATTTTTAAAATTTAATTTTAGTCTACTAATTATTTCACTTATTCAATAAAAATCCTAATTGTTTCACTTATTCAATAAAAATCCTGATTTATTATTTCAAATTTGTCTCCTATTTTACCCTATCAAATCTCTAAATTCTATTGTCAGAGATCATATACCAACAGAGACAAGACATGCCAAAGAGAGAATTGATTGAGTTTTGAGCAATATCACAACATCAAGTAGGACGCACCTGCTAACCTGCTAAGTGTTAACATCCCAGATTCCAAGTGCATAATACTCATTGTATGCTAATATAATCAAGAAAATTAATGGAATCAAGGGAGATGTCCTCATTAATAACCAAACAATATAAAGATAGGAAATTTAATCAGTTTCCTTTCTTCATCGGTAAAACTAAGGGTTTAAGGTATCAAACCCATAATAAGGAATACTACCCTTCCAGTTTTCTATCACAATATACATTCAGCTCAAACAATTGTTCGAAGTCTGTTTTGAAGTAAGAAATATACATTACAAATTTAGTGAATAACATGCAGTCAAAAAGACTGTAGAGATCTCAAGCTCCATCTCTTGATTACCTCTCCAAGAATAAAAGAACATTGAGCAAATTGACATGGAGATGTTCAAGTTCATCTCCATAAGAACCTAGCCAATTCTCAGGGATGCAGGATCAGACATCTATCAGACCCTCTCAAACAACAAACTTTCATCACCAAAATCTTTTCTTCCAAATCTCCCTGGTCCAAGTAGCTATCTCTATTATCAAATATGTGCATAATATGTAGAAGAGCTAGCTGCTGCTTTTACTAACTCTGTGCTCTCCCTACTTGTTGTTCAACATCAACAGAACTGGGACTGTAGGAACTAATCCTTCTATCTCTGCTCAAAAGCCTCTTAAGTGACCTCAACCTCGTCGGCGGCACCGGCGACTTCAAGTCCTCGTCGGAAAACCTGTTGCGGGAAGGCGACGGCGACGGCGACGGCGAAGGCGAAGCCAGTGAGTTCTCACTGGGGATATCAATCACCAACATTCCATCTGTCCTGTTAATAGCAGCTGAAGATGAAGAAGAAGAAGGACAAGGTGCTTGAGATGAAGGACCTTCCTCCAAACCCGAACCCGGTCCAGAGCTCACCCGGGTCTGGTTCCCCCAAAACAACACATTTGTGGGGAAATTCGGAGACTCCAAAGAAAACCCAGATGCCAAACTCTCAGCTGGTGATTGAACACTGCTCTCTGCCAATGCAGAAGCAGTGGAATCGACCGAGACAGAGACCGAGCTCTCAGGAGCCACAGGGTCTCTACAAAGTGGACACGTGGAGTGGGACTGGAACCACATGCCAATGCAGTCAACATGGAAGCCATGGTTGCATTTGGTGAGCAGCCTGGCCTTCTCACCCTGCACAAGCTCAGAGAGGCAAACCGCGCATTCGAGCCCGTCTTTGAAGTCCTCTGGACGAAACACCAGCACAGGCAGAGACTTGAGGACCAAAGGATCGAGCCCTCTTCGCAGGGTGGCAATGGGAGGGTCTTGGCCCGGAGCGAAGACGAAGCGGCGGCGGCGGCGGCGGTGGGTTTGGTGAGCAGGAGAGGGGGTGTCCTCAGAACCCCACCAGTACCATTTGGCGTAGAGGTGGAGGCAGAGGACGAACACCACCACCAAGAAGAGGACTAGTACGGCGATCATCATGATCTTCCCGGTGAGCTGAACCGCCTCTGAGTCGTCCAGTGATTTACCAAAAGGGGTTGAGTCTGCCATTGTTGTTGGTCCAAAGCAAGAGTCTTTAGCTCAAAATCCCAACAAGGGAATTGGGTTTCTGAGAAAATGAGCAGAACCCAGATGAGAAATGGTGTAGAATTTGGTTTGGATGAAACAAAGACAAGGAAATGAGGCTTAAATACGTGCAAGGAGGCGGAGCGGAAGAACAAGTTGGACTTTTTCTTTGAGGAATTTGAGAGGAAAAATCTTGTGAATAGAGGTAGGCAAAGACGTGAGTGAGAGAGAGATGAAAGAAAGAAGGCTACTCCACTTGGGAGGACTCAAACCAAAGACTTGGACTTTCGTCTAGAGGTGAAAATCAAAAGAAGACGACGGGCATCGATTCATTGATAATTCATTGGGTCCAAATAAGAGGGTAGAAAGCAAAGACTTGACACCCCACACCTCACGTCACTTTCCCAACTCTTCCTTGTATCTGCTTCTCAGTGCCTTCCTTCTTCACGCCTTTTATGGCTTTTTTGTCACTTTCAGTGTCTGTATGATATGTAAATTATAAATACATGTCATTGATTTAAACTGTTGACCTATACCATTAAAAAACATACAATAGTTCAATAGCTTGGATGATAGAGCACTTATCTCTACAATCACAATATACAATAGTTCGACTTTTTGGGATAACATGACCCCTTAAGCCAATTAAGCTTAGACTCGAATTTGATTGAGCACATATGGGCTACTAGAATTAGATTGGTCAATGCTGCAATGTTGGTTTGAGTTGGTGGTGACATAAGTATAACTTTAACGAACAGAAGTGTATATTTGAACCACAAGTGTCCAACTTTGGTGGACGATGTTTGTTTGTTCAACACCTTCCCATACATGGAAAGTGATCTGATGCAAATGAAAGCATGGGGTGAATAATTTTCAGATTATTAGATTATTGGGAAACACTACAGGGGTCAGGGGGTGGGGTCTGCCCCAGCATTGTCACATGGATTATGTTCATATGTTAAGTTCAAACTTCAACCACTGTTTTAACGCAAATCTCAAGGCAAATTACACCTAAACCCCAATTCCTAATCCGAAAAGCTCGCTGTGATGAACAGCTGCTTTTGATGTTGGAGTCAAAATCTTTTTGACTTTCTTCCTCTTTCTTCTTTTTCGAAAAAACTTTTCAGCCCCAAGTGTTATTTAAATTTTCAAACTGTGGTAGGGGCAGTTAATTTTTTGAAAATAAGGTACGAGGTAAGAGAGAAACCCAAGCTGCACGTATGTGGAGCAAAACACTCGAATTTACATAATTTATGTAGTTTGTAAGCAAAACACTTGAATGTACATATTTAGAATTTATTTTAAAATTGTTTATCTAAATAGAAAATGGATTGTGAGAGTTTTGTTTGTTATTCTAAAAAACAAGTTGCAAGATGCAATTGAGTCATTTCCTAAATGTGGTATAATAAGATACAGAGAGGTTTAAGTTTTTTAGAAAAATAGTTTTTAGATAAAGATCGACATGTTTTAAAATTTATAAAAAAAATTTTAATTCATAATAATTTATAAGAAAACTATTTTAATTCATAATAAATTCTTTTTAATTCATAAGAAAATATTTTTAATTTATAATAAAGTCTATTTCCCCTTATTTGAAGGGTATTTCTCTTTTTAGGATATAAAATAAGCTTTGTAGAGATTTTATATTAAATTTAAATTTCGAAATTTTGGACGTCAAAGAAGAAAAAGAAAATGACTTAATTAAAAATTCCAAATTATTACCGATTTTAATTTAAAAAAAGCTCATAAAATATATTAGACTCTAAGTCTCTCTAAAATATATTATATAGACTCGGATGTTTTGTCTTTTATCTGGAAGAATAAGGATTCAAACTTAAAACCTTGGAACATTATGTTTACACTTTACATTATAATATTTGAGATACAAAAGTGTACATAAATATATGCTTTGTTGTAAAACTAAGAGTGCATTCGCGCATATTATAGAGCTATTCAAATGGAAGCCTGCCTATATGACCAAAAAGAAAATACAAGCATTACACGAGTTGCTGATCAGATCTTGCCATCAATCCTGCAATCTAGCCCCTGCCATTTGCCAAAATGTAGGGCTTTGATTTGCATTTAGAATACTCATCACACTCAAGTAAATCTGTAAATGAGATTTAATGCTTGGACAACATGATTGATTTGAAATGATTTTTCTTCCTCATTAATTATAGCCATTCATTGGTTAAAGGCTTAAAGCACAAACATGCACATACAGAAATGAGTGCCACATTGATAACTTTGTTTGTTGATAAAGTTTCTGGAAAAAAAAAAAAAAAAGAGATATATTGAGGAATATGAATATATATGGCTAGAAAGTTGCTGCTACTAGCCTACTACTATCATTAATATGTCAGACCAGTATGCCACCGGGCCGCAAGGCTTTATTTGACAGCCTCATGGCCC
Organism: Dryas octopetala; assembly: GCF_963921425.1. Lineage (NCBI taxonomy): Eukaryota > Viridiplantae > Streptophyta > Magnoliopsida > Rosales > Rosaceae > Dryas > Dryas octopetala. The sequence goes on from NC_141369.1 coordinate 18,132,529, forward strand.
AGCCAGTCATACATAGTAAACTGTGAAAAGCTCCAGCTTGACTTGGTAATCTGCACTTTTTTTTTATTGTTGTTCATTTCTTATGAAATGACCTTATTGGGTTTGCTAGTTGCTAGACTGAGAGTAATGTGGAGCAATGTCTCACGTTGAAAAACTAGAGTTTAGCATATGTGCTTATAAGCCTTGGGCCTCTCCACCCATTGCCAATTGATTTTGGGTTGGATGCTCTAATTCTATCATGGTATCAGAGCTTGGTTATCCGCGTGTAAGGCCCAACGGCCACACGTGCTCCCATGTCACCCAATACAATTTGTTCACGTGTAAGGCTCAAAATATCGTCACACGTGCGGGGGCGTGTTGAGAGTAATGTGGAGCAATGTCCCACATCGGAAAACTAGAGTTTAGCATATGTGCTTATAAGTCTTGGGCATCTCCACCCATTGCCAATTGATTTTTGGTTGGATGCTCTAATTCTATCCGCCTACACCCTGCTCTGTTTTGATGTAGTTTCTTTGGGGTCCAATTCACCAAAAAAATAAAATAAATAGAGAATAAAATTTGATGGCCCTGCTGATATCTTGAACAAATATGGAGCTTAATTTCATATGGCTCATAACAGTTTGATTGAGTGGATCTCATAGAACATAATAACATATAGTCATATATTTATACTCACTCCATACAGCAACCATATCATTGTTTTACTTGTGTGTCTTATCAGGGACAAAAATCAGAGATTATGAAACTGAAATTTGTACACATTTTGACAGGGGGTGAATTAAAGCACTACTAATTCAGTAATGTGTTGGGAACTTTATAACCAGCAAGAACAGGTAATGGGTGAAAGAGAAGAAAATGAAAAGTTCACATTTGTATTTATCATTACAGAAATGCAATGAACATAGTGATCATTTGGCAAGTAAATATGAATAGTTTTAACACCTTTACCTCTCCAAAACTATTCATATTTACTTTCAGTCTGGAATTAATTTTTGCAATCAGCATGGAAGCAATGGCTGCTGCATTCGGCTGAGGCACAATCTGCATCAAGATTGCCACCAAATTCTTCATACTCACTTCCTCAGTAGCATTGCCAAGTAAGTACTGCAGCCAAAATGATCATCTCATCAAAAATACTATCAGATAAGGAATAGCAATAGCTTCTGTGCTGATCATCAGGAATATATGTTGAAGTTGACAAGAAAGCCGCCAGGCTTTGACTGTTTGGAAACTAATCGAAAAGTCAACAATTCATTGGAGGTGGACACTATCTCTATACCACGAAATGAATGTAATTAATGCCAGTCATCAGAAATTTACAACATAATTATTCCGTGAAGCTTAAGAAAATATGACCAAAATACATGTTAGTTCTGACCAGAAACAAAAAAAAAAATCTGACCCAAAAAAAAAGAAAGCTCAACTTGTTGGAAGATACTAGAAGGACTTGTAGTAGAATGCATATATAAATGACCAAATTTAGGAGCCCTGTAAAGTCAAGGGTCAGGCCTGCCAAACCAACCTTTGATTCAAACATTTGACCATTGCGGCTATATGTCATTATGTCAACTTTTCATTCTTCCACCATGCGTATAATACAATTCACATTTCACATACATTTGCATTCTTAAATGATACTTGTGAACTTATATGGCGTTCGAATTTGAGACTTGTTGCATGAGGTCTTTGCTTAAAAACATTCATGTGATCAATGCTTGCTTTGTTAAAACCAGAATAAAAATTCAATTTGAAAAGAATCTGGGAGGAGTAGGAGTACTAGTCCAGATCAACAAGTACATAGAACATTAATCTAAAAATCTTTTATTCATTGTATTACAAAGAATGCTTGATGTTGCACTGCACCTTCAATCTTTGTAATAGGAAAGAAGCACATTCAAATCTTAATTTTGCAATGTGGGATTCTCTCCTTTTTAACATGCTCTATCCTCACATGTGACATCACTTAAGTCAAACACGTAGATGGAGAGGCCCAATAAGCCTCATATCTTAAAAACCATAATACAATGCTTTAATTGTCCGATGTGAGATTCCATCTCTCAATAGTCTTAGGATAACTCTGGGTTTGAACCTAAACTTAAAATTGTATTCCTTTATTTCTTAGAAGTTAGATGGGTGAAAAAAGGATGCTAACCCGTTTGGAACACAAGGTTGGACTATCACAATTAAATATGTGATAATAATCTCATCTAAAACAATGATTAACTTATCTAATCATACCAACTGGCTATAGGTCTAGCGTTATTTCTCTCTAGAATGTTGGAGAGTTCTAAGTTCGAATCCTCCCTCTCCCTCCAAATATTAAAAAAAAAAAAAAAAAACTAATCAAATCATTGGATTATATTGGAAAATTTCATACTACAAAGTACAAACTACGAAGTATGAGATCCATAAGCCCACTTTTGAATACAAATGGGCTACAGGCCCATAACATAATGGCCCAGCTGAACAAATTGGGGTGGGCTTAACCCACATAAAAAATATCAGCGCCGACTAACAGCCACAGCCACAGCCATAGAGGTGAATATGAAATATCAAATGGGCTGGCATTTCACATTTGAGTGAATTCGTTATCCACCTCCCTGCAACTGTTATCAGACAGTGGTATGTTTTGTGTGCGAGACTGTGTGGCTCTCTCGCAGTGACAATCTCTGTCTCTCTCTCCTTCCCAAAACCCATAATCTCAATCCACCCTCCTCACTTTTCCTCTTATGCTTCTGAGTTTCTGGTTGAGTAACTCGTCCTGAAATGCTGCTTCTGCTCTCTGTCTCTGTTGAGCTGTTGTTGTTGAGTTTGGAATTGGCTGAATGAGCTCCCATGCCTTCACTTGGTACTCAAATTCAATCTCTTCCTTTGTTTTGTTTATTTTTGTATTTAGATGTGGGTTTATAGTTTTTGAAAGCCTTGGTGTTAAATTCAGTGCACTACTTATAAATTATTCACTGTGTGATTATTTCACTTCCTCATATCACTGAGAGCTTTTCCAAGGCACATGCAGTACTTAACTTTCAGAATTTTAGTTCCATGAATTGCCCAACAACCCTTTGTTAATGAACTTGGATTGTGTAGCTAGTGACATTTTGTGTGTGTGTGTGTGTGTGAATGTTCAATTGTCAAAAAGGACAGATTTTTATGCAAAGACCTCTTGCTGATAGTGATAATTGTTGAGGCCTTGAGGGTATCTTTTATATATCTGTATTTGTTAGCAGAGTTTGCTGTTGCACAGCCTGCCTTCCAAAATCATTTGGGTACACTCAGGGTTCAAACCCCTCTTCATGGTAAAGTACTTTCAAGTCCATTCACCTTTGGAAATCACAAGAAACTGTCTTCTGCTTGGAAATCCTCTGACATACCTAGAAAATTGAACTTCAACTTGGGGCACATTAAAATTCCAAAGGGTGGACTCTTGATTAAGGCAGTTGCTACTCTTGAATCCAAAAGTTTGGTTCAGAATGAAAATGCACACATGGATTACAAGACTTCACAGATGGATTCGAGTTCCTGGACAGTGAAGCCTAAGACTTCAAGTGAAGATTCCGAAGAATTGGATGAGAGGGAGAAGTTAAGGCGAATGAGGATTTCTAAAGCAAATAAAGGGAACACGCCATGGAACAAAGGCAGGAAGCACAGTCCAGGTAATGATATGCTCAATTGCTCATCTAATCTGGCTCTTGTGTTATCAATCTGTATCCTTTATGCTTACTATACTCTAAATAATTAAATATTTGTTCAAATATTGCAGAAACCCTTCAACTGATCAAAGAGAGAACAAGACTTGCAATGCAGGATCCTAAGGTGATGTCATGTAAGAATAATTTTACATGTTCTTTTAGAATGATCTTAATACATTTGGAATAAAATATTTATCATGAGTTGAGCTAATAAAACTTGTTTCCTATCTAACCTTAGACCATCTACTTTGTATTGAGACGTATATGGTGGTTACTTCTCTATATTCCATTCAGTTCATGCAATCTACTTAAAGTACAAATTTTGGCCAGTCTAGTTGGTTGCCAAACCTTATCTCTTTGCATATATTGGTTGCACACTTTAAGGCTAAGTCACATCTCTTGATCTTCTTCCTAATTCTTCTCAAGTTACTAATGATCTTACTATTTTAAAGATCATTGACATCTCATGCTAGTGCCAAATATTTGTTATATCCAATGATCTTTCCCCAAGTATATAAATTCTTCTAGCTCCTCTGCTTTCAAATGGCCAGGTAAGTTGGTCTGTATCCATATGCAGAAACAAATTATCGTAGTTGATTGAAGGATCACTTACTAATGCTTGATCCAGTACATAATCTAATGCACTCACTATAATAAATTTGTAACCAATGACCCAGTATTTCCGACAATGTTTAGTATATGAGGTAGCCAACAGTTTATGTAATTATGAGATGAAGGTAAGGGGTTTTCATAATTGCATTCTCCCTATGATTATATACATAAACTCATTTGGAAAACGTCAAAGTTGTTTATTCTACTGACAAAATTTGGCTACGCAGGTCAAAATGAAGTTGGTTAACCTTGGACATGCGCAAAGGTGGGTATTGCGTTGTTCTGTTGATTAGGCTTTAAGTTTTTCCATAACCATCTTCATTACCTAAATTCCTAGCTTAAACAAAGTCTTATTTTTGGTCCTGAGTTGGCTTGTCTTATGGTCTTATTCAGATAGAAGTCTGAGATTGTAAATTTCAAGTATTTTTCTCTCATATACATTACAAATACTCTTTCCTCTTGTTGATCATACAGTCAAGAGACAAGAACAAAAATTGGGCTTGGAGTGCGAATGGGGTGGCAAAGGCGGCGTGAGATGCTATCAGTGCAGGAAAATTGCTGCTTTGAATGGCAGAACTTAATTGCTGAAGCCTCTAGACAAGGCTATGATGGTGAGGAGGAGCTACGATGGGATTCCTACAAGATCATAGATGAACAGCTTAGAGAGGAGTGGTTAGAGAGTGTTGAACAAAGAAAAATAATGCGTAGGCCAAAAGGAAGCAAGAGAGCACCCAAGTCTCCTGAGCAAAGGAGGAAGATCTCTGACGCAATCTCTGCAAAATGGAATGATCCTGTAAGTGCAAATATTGTATTTTTGAAAAGATCTTGTCAGTATTAATCACTTTGTCATATTTGGTGCCTTCTAATAAAATTTTTCTCCCGTCTAAATCTTTGCAAGTAAGTATCATTACAAGCATCCCTTCCATATGTTTTTTGGACTTCTCAATGCCAGGAAAGCTTTGGTTCATATCCTTTTCTGCTTGACCTAAATCCTACAAGGACCTCTGTTACCTCTCTCACCCCTTGGTTCCCTTGCTAATTATAAAAAATTGACAGATTAATTGTGGTGGCTCCAATTTAGGCTACTCAAATGAATTTTCCCTCTTTCCTAAGAAGCCAATTTTCATTTTTCATTCATGCTATCAACATAGTGCCTATATGATCTATGTTTATTACATGCTGAGTAATAATAGCGGGAAACCTGACCCTTTTCTTGTATTTCTTGATATAATTCATATATCAGGGGTACCGTGAACGTGTTTGCTCTGCCTTGGCTAAATATTATGATGCATCATATGGAGCTGAAAGAAAGCCACGGAGAAGGTCAAGTGGTAGTACACAGTCCACAAGAAAGGACCCTGCAAAGAAAAAAGTTACTGGGGAAAACAATTTTTCTAAAATTGAGATTAAAATCCAAAGTCAGCGAATGAGGATGAGGAGAAGTAAAGCACCCTCGTATAAGGATCCTCTGGTGAATTCTAAAATGGAGATGATAAAAAATATCAGAGCACAAAGAGCAGCTGCTGAAACCAAGAAAACTGAAGCCATAGAACGAGCTAGGTAAGCTCATCTTGTGTACTTATTAGAATTGAGTATACTTTAGGTACTACTATAACGGAAATCACTAGCCTGCACAATCAGTTCAGTGATTTGCGAACAAGCTATTTCATGCTTTCTGTATAATATGGTGTCTTTGCTCATAAAATTTAAGCCTTGACTCCCCACTTTGACATAATGTCAGTCAACTTGTAAAAAGCATCATCTCTCTCCTTATTTTGATTGCTGTTTGATCAGCTGTCATGAAATTCTGCAGGCTATTGATTTGTGAAGCTGAGAAGGCAGCCATGGCCCTCGAGGTTGCTGCAACAAAGAGCCCTATTGCTCGAGCTTCCCTCATTGAAACCCGGCAGCTTATAGCCGAGGCAATTAAATCAATTGAATCTATAGAGACAGCGCAGGTCTCTTCCCATGAGAATGAAGACCCTTTAGCCGCATCAAATGAAGTGATTAGCCAAGGTGAGAAGGAAACATGTGCTGGGATTGAGGGTCTGACTGAAGCAGATAATGGAAAAGTAAATGGCACCCAAACCTTATCTTCAATTGAAGATAATGACTTTGGCTTTGACAAGTTCACCTTGCAGGATATGCTGAATGGTGAAGAGGACCTTCCCCCATTGAGCCCCAGTGGCTATGGTTTGCCTCTGTTTAGTGTCAAGAATCTAATAAAGCAATCGGATTCAAAAGATCAAGCTGACCAATTTGAACCAAATGGGAACAGTGAATGCACAAAGAACCTTAGTACAGTCCCAGCAGAAGAGGAAACTTCTGATCAATTAGAACCAAATGGGACCAAAGTTCAATCCCAGCAAGAGGAAATGCCTGATCAATATGAACCAAATGGGACCAAAGTTCAATCCCTGCAAGAGGAAACGGCTGACCAATTAGAACTAAATGGGACCGAAGTTCAATCCCAGCAAGAGGAAACACCTCCTGAATTGGTTACTGTAACTAGAAAGTGGGTTCGGGGGAGACTCATTGAAGTAGCAGAAAAAGCTTAGCACTGGTACAGGAAACACCACAAACTGTGATGCAACTTTTCTTCAAAACTTTTTGAGTGTATGAGGCATGTCATGATCACATCTGCTTCTACCAGACAGCACCACTGTCTTACTTCACACGTAAGGTTGGCCACTGCTGTTCTCGCATAGAGCTAATTATCATTTGTCGACCATGATTGTCATATATATTACTGAAAGTAGAATTAGAGTTTTTGGGGGATATCCATCAGTTGCAAGTGCCAACAAAGAATTGCATTTGTGGTCTTATTTGACATCGAATGTAGATTTTATACATTTTACAGTCTGTAATATGTTGTATTTTACTTCCAAATGCAGCCTCCTTTAGTTTTTTGGACAGAAGCCTCCCTTTGTTTTTACCAGATAGTGAATGGCACATTTTGTGCAGACTATTAGATTATGAAGCAACCATCTAATTCTCTCTCTCTCTCTCTCTCTCTCTCTCTCTCTCTCTCTCTCAAACACAAGTTATAAGCGTATATACAGAGGCAAATGTAAATTGAGGTGAAGGCAGGGACAGAGAGCTAGAGAAGCATCAGTAAATTACAACTTAAGATCAATATACACAACATGAACGGTTATGATGGTAAATTAAGTAGTAGGAGGGTAGATGCAATCGGAGCGGTTGATTTCAGAGTCTACGGTCTTCACCACCTCTGTCTTCTTGTTTTCTTTCTCTTCTTTCCCTTTCTTTATGTCCTTTTCTATTTCTTCCTTCTACAAAACACAAACAGACCCCATAAAACATCAAGGATGGGGTGTCAAACATTCAAAGCTTCTTTTCTTTGGCAGATATTCACATGCTGAGATATATATGGTTAACAAATCCATGCATGCTTCAAGGAATTGCATAAGATATTCACAAAGATGAAGAGGAGCAGTGCCATGCATGAAACAGATCAAGGAAACAAAATATAACATACGTTGATGATAGTCTCAGTGGGAGGCAGCCTATGTCCATGAACGGTAGCCCGGTTGGACGCTTTGGTTACCATAAGGCGCAACAGCTCCGGCTTCTTATTGGTCCAACTAGCAGCACTACTACCACTGCCTGCAGTTTCACTACTTGTAATGCCTCCAAACACAAATCTTGCCTGCATCTTCTATAATCCCACCTTCCCCTCTTCTCAATCTTCCTATTAGGGTAGGAACAGCAAACCCAAGAAATGGCAATATCATGAATTCATGATCATCACTCATGAGACATGAAACCAAAACTCATGTCAAGCCCAAAAAAAAAAAAAAGGGTAAAAAACAAACTCATGTCATCTACATGGACTGCCACATGTCTTCTTAACCACACGTGTCGCCCAAGTGTTTAAACCATTATTTTAGTTTGTTGACTTCTATAGAAGTATATAGAACTACAATAATGCTAGTTGTCCCACATTTTTTCTCCCACATTTGTATCCCACCTGATGTGTCATTATTTTACTGGAAAAGTATTTCATTTTTCTTTTTTAGGTTTTATTTTTTAATTTTTAGTATCCAATGTATGAATGTCATGTAAGATGGTATGAAATTGTGGTATAAAAATGTGGTAATATAGCATTACGGATAGAACTACGAGCCTTATCATTATATGAACCGAACCCCTGGCATAGTGATTAATATGTATTTATTACGCCAATTATTTGCTATATTAATTGTGATGATCAAATAATATGGTTAAAAAAATGTATTTACTGCCATACTATATTTGTTTGTCTTAAATGCATTACTGATCACATGATCACATCGCATCTACTTAAAACCTATCTATGCAAGTGTTTTCACCTTTGTTAAAAAGTGTGATGAGTAAAATCTCCCTAAACTCATTATAAGATAATTAGCTATTTGTTTAATAGTATTAATTTCGTCCTGCAATATTAGAGATGTCCAAGTTTGAATCTCCTCTCATATAGACAAAAAAAAAAGTGAGGTTATGCAGACCATCTTTAACTGCTGAGTTGATCATCCTAACATATTTTGTCAAATTTTTTTTCTATTTTACCTTTTATTGCAAAAACATGATGAATCACTCAGATCTATTCGGTGGTTATCTATCGAAATATTCATGAATGTTCGACAGATAAATGTCGAATAAACACAAATATTTTGGCAGATAACTGTCAAATGCCTTTTTCATTTCCATTTTGTGGTTATCCATCGAATAATCCACCAATGTTCAGCAGATAATTGTCGAATAATCACAAATATTTCGGTAGATAACTGTCGAATGACGCGACGAACAAAATTAAAATTTTTTATTTTAAGGGTAAAATTAAATTTTTAAAATTGGGTTGTCAACTCAGCACTTTAGGGTGGTCGGAAATCGGAATAGCACCCCTCCAAAAAAAAAATCACTATATAGTAGTTGGGCTGGTTGAATGGGCTTAAGACCTGAGGCCCAATAACCTGCAAGGTGGGCCGGTAGGAGGTCATTTTCATCCACCGACAGCTGCATTTGACATTCCTTCATGATTGGGCTTCCCCTGCCAAATGCGTTTTATTCACTCAATTCTTTCATCACTTATTCCAAAATCCGATCGAACACTCACAGACACAAACACGAAGCTAACGAGAAAGCGCTTTTTCCAACCGCTGCTTCAAAGTTCAGTTATATCAGTGACAGCCACATTGCACATTGTGCTTAAATCAAAAGCAAAAGCCAGAAATGGAGAGGTCCGATTCGTCCTCGGACGAAGACGACGATCGTCAAAACCTAATCGAACAGAACGAGAGGAAGCCGCACCAGCTCCCGAGCCCTCGATCCGCCACCACCTTCCACATCGACGACGACGATGTCGACGACCGCCACCAAAACCACCACCACCACCACCGGGAACTACGACACCGTTTCGCCTCCCTCAAGTTCAACGACTTGTTCAACAAGCGCTTCCTCTTCATCGCTGTCTTCCTCCCGCTCATCTTCGTCATCCTCTACTTCACCGCCGACATCAAATCCCTCTTCTTCTCCACCAACCTCTCTCTCCCTTCCATCGATTCGCTCTCCGACAAGCTCCGCGAGTCCGAGCTACGCGCCCTCTACTTGCTCCGACAGCAGCAGCTTGGCCTCTTCAATCTCTGGAACCAAACACTCCCCAGTCCCAATTCCAATTCCAATTCCAATTCCACTTCCAATCACTCCAATTCCCAAATCCCATTCTTTTCGGATTTCGAATCCGCCTTGTTTAGACAGATTTCATTGAACAAACAGATTCAGCAGGTTCTGTTATCGCCCCACGCGTCCGGCAACTCATCCGAGGACTCCGAATCCGGTTTCCGGGATCCGAGTCTCGGCGATCGGTGTCGAAAAGTGGACCAGCAGCTCTCTCAAAGAAGAACCATTGAATGGAAACCCAATTCGAAAAAGTACCTTTTCGCCATTTGCGTTTCGGGCCAAATGTCCAACCACTTGATTTGCTTGGAGAAGCATATGTTTTTCGCGGCATTGCTGAACCGGGTTTTGGTGATTCCGAGTCCCAAAGTGGATTACCAGTTCAGTAGGGTGCTGGACATCGAGCACATTAACAAATGCTTAGGCAGAAAAGTCGTGGTTTCGTTTGAAGAATTGGCGCAAGCGAAGAAGAATCACATCCACATTGATAGGTTTATATGCTATTTTTCGCATCCTCAGCCTTGCTATGTGGATGAGGAGCATGTTAAGAAGCTGAAGGGAATTGGGGTCTCCATGAATAAGCTCGAGTCTGCTTGGGTTGAGGACGTGAAGAAGCCGAGCAAGAGGACTGTGCAAGATGTTCAGTCCAAGTTTTCGACTGCTGATGATGTTATTGCTATTGGGGATGTTTTCTTTGCTGATTTGGAGACTGAATGGGTGATGCAGCCTGGTGGTCCTCTTGCTCACAAATGCAAGACTTTGATTGAGCCAAGTCGGCTTATAATGCTTACTGCGCAGCGTTTCATTCAGACATTTCTTGGGAAGAACTTCGTAGCACTTCATTTCCGGCGACATGGCTTTTTGAAGTTCTGGTACACTTTTCTTGCCTTTCCCTGTTCATTGTTTTATGTTTAGCTCACGCACTGATAGAGTTAGAGTACACATGTAATGGACCATTTTGGCTTACCTAGATGCAAGTAGCTGTGATATTGCATTATACTAGTCTGTCTTGCAATGGTTAAATGTAAAGGCACACAGCAATAAGATCCCAACTCTAAAAGTACTATGAAGTCTGATTTCAAGGCATCAAAAAAGTTGCAGAACTATTGGGTAGTAAATGACCCTACTTTATTGGACTCAATGTTGGAATAATTAATCTTTTATGGAAGATGTAATGGGTTTGCTTGTCACCGGATAATTTAGAGTGTGATGTCAAAGCCTCAGTTTTATAACCAATTATGGTGTGCTTTTACAAATCAGATTGTGGATCTTGTGGCATTATTAGGAGCAAGTGCATGTTATTGGCATTTTTGGTCTGGATGTGTCTGTGCTGTGCCTCTAAAATGCTTTTGCTTATTTTTCAGCAATAATAAACAGCCAAGTTGCTTTTACCCCGTTCCCCAAGCTGCGGATTGCATCACTAGGGTGGCTGAAAGGGCCAATGCGGCAGTTATATATCTTTCGACAGATGCAGCTGAAAGTGAAACTGGTTTGCTGCAGTCACTAGTTGTCGCGAATGGAAAGACTGTACCACTTGTTAAACGGCCTGCACGAAATTCAGCTGAAAAATGGGATGCTTTGTTATACAGACATGGACTTGGGGATGACAGTCAGGTAAGATTTTGCAACCATATTAACATCCTGTGATTGCATTAGGGTGTGTTGGTTTTTAGACAGAATGTCAGTGTTTCTTAGGATCCATGTATCTTATATGCCCTCATTATCTTGTAGGTCGAAGCTATGCTGGATAAGACAATATGTGGCATGTCAAGTGTTTTCATTGGAGCATCTGGATCTACTTTCACAGAGGATATCTTGAGGCTCCGTAGGGGTTGGGGATCAGCATCTTTGTGTGATGAGTACCTCTGCCAAGGTGAATTGCCGAACTTCATAGCAGAGAATGAATGAAGATACTGTATTGGGTGATTGCTATTTTTTGTGGTTTAACCTGCCTCTTTTGTATGCACTTCTGATTAGTGGTTGGTTTGCCCTGAAATTTATTGAAATGTATATTAGTGTATGATAGCAGCGTCTGCATATTGCAAATGAGTTTGTTTTGTGCACCTCATTTTCTTATTATCTTGTTTTACTTGGAGTTAAGAGTTTTGCGTACTTCATTTTAGTTCAAGTATGATATATGTGATGCACATGGTGCTTGTGAATGAAGCTTTTGGCACTCTTCTTATGAAAAAATTATTGGATATAACTGATATACAATCATGTGGTGTAACCAATCTAACGTCTAAGAGTATAATTATGCGGTATGTTTATATTTGTATAATATAGTATTAATAATATTCACTTATATTATGACACATAGATTAGTTATATTACATGACAGTGTATTAGTTATACAGAATATCAAGTATTGTACTAAACATCCAAGATTTTTGGTGCTGTAAAAGAGAGAAAGAAACAAACTTAAAATGATCAAATGCTGAAAGTTTTCACATTTTCCAAAACTTAATTAGATGTAGAAACAACATTTATTAGATGTTTTTATATATGTATGCGTGTGTGTGTGTGTGTTATACTTTGTTTTTTCCAAGTGTAGATGTTTATACATTTTAATCACTGATATTTAAGAAACAACAAACCCCATTTGCCATATTGATATCTCAGAGATTTTTTTTCTTTTATTGGTGCTAATGTTAATCTTTCTGAGAAATAATTGAGATGAAGTGTGGATGGCTGTGTAAAGTATAAGTGTATAACAGGTACAGTTCACTGATCCATTTGGCCTAGTTGAGTTTTGGTTCGTCGTGAATTTGTGATGCTCAATACTAGGCCATAGAATCTGTTGGGGAATCCTGCATGTATCCTTTACAAGAGGAGTGCACTATGGTACAAATTTCAGCCATTATCAACAGTGTTTGTATGACATCTAAATTTAACGGTGAAAAATAATGATGAAAATTAAAGATGAATTCGTCAATATGCCGTGTAGAATTTTCGTAATTTTGGATAAAACAAAGTTTACAGACTGAAAAAAAAAAAAAAAAAAAAAAAAATTGGGATCAGAGTTAGTTGCCAAATTAGAAAATTGAAAGCAATGAGGTGGTAACTAGTCACCAGACTCGTGACTCCTCCTAGTAAGCAAAGAAATAGATGGGAATTGTCTCTCATCACTATCAGTCATCAAGGCAGCCATGTAAGCAAAGCAGAGAAATTCAAGGAAGCACCAATTGACCAGACCCTACATACACACCCAACCCAAGTGGATAGGATCAAATCAATACAATCAACAAGTGGGCCGAATATCATCGAAATTCAATTTGCGTGAGATTTGGGTTCTCACTTTTAAACAAACAAGCACTTCTCAGTTTCATTCAAGCTCTGTGTGTGCACGTGGAGACTACTACAACAGCTGAGTCACACTCCATTCCATTCGCCTTCACAAAATCACAAAATCACAAACACAACAATTTCACAACACAACCACGACGCCGCCTCTCTTTCCTTGTATACGATCTGTGAGTTTGTCTGTCACTGGTGACTGACTCTGTGTTGTTGGGTCTTCGACTCTTCGTAACTTCGTATTTGGCTCTCGGTTTCATGCTTTTCTTCTTCTTCTTCGTCTTCGATTCTGTCTCGTTCGCCAACCTCAAAATCCGAAACTCCCACATTCACATTGCACCGTTTATTATTCCTTTATTATTCTGATTTGATTTTGAAATTCATGTTTCTGTTTGTGTACTCCATTGACTTCGTCCAGGATTTAAAATAATTATTAATTTTAGTATTCAGCATTTTGATTCTTCATCATCGTCTTCTCTTGGAATATTCCAATTTCATTGATTCGGTTTCTCAAAAACAAAACACGAAAAAAGATTCAATTTTTATTTATTTTATTCATGTGTGTTCTTGATGAGAACGGAAACTAAAGTTATATAAGAAGTGGGTTTTTGACAAGGCGGGCAAGGCAGGTAATTGTTGTGGTGGGAACTAACTGGGAACAATGAGAGCCAGACTGATAGTGTTTCCGGTGAGAGGGAGGAATTGGTGCTTTAGCAGATCCATTGAACAAGTTGCTGACTCTGCCTCTGCTCACACTCCTTCCACTATCAAAGACCTCTGGAGAAAGCTCTCTTTCTCTTCCAATGCCACTCCCAATGCCAATGCTAACAACCCTTTTGCTGCCAACGCCGAACTCATCGTCGATTTCGTCTCTAACAAGGTCCATCACAAAACCCAAATCATAGTTTTAAATTTAGTTTTACTACTGCTTTGTTTTTACTTGGGTTTTCTTATATCTATTTGAAAATCATGTTTTTGTTTTATTTTCTTTGTGAGTAGATGAACAGAGCTTGGATGGGTCTTGAGAAGGCGCCTCAGGGAACTTTTAAAAACAAGCTTCATGGGTAAATTTACAAACTCATTGAATCTTAACTAGATTTTGGTGGCTTCCTATCACTCACTCTGGGTTGTTTTTATTTTTTAACTTAATCTAGCTTATAATGGTGCAGGTTGGGATTGAAGCTGTTGGCTCGGGTTAAGCCGTCTGAGATTTTCCTGAAATCAATCTCTAAGGAGGTCACAGGTGTTGAAGTTACATACCCTTCGAGGTTTCTTTCTGTTTCTATCTTGAAAATTTTTTCTTTTTATCCATTATAAGCGCCATCTTTTTCAGCTTCTTGAAGAACTACTTTTAAAAAGCACTCACTATTCACACGTACAGAATAGGGCAGTTTTACTTTGAAAGATAACACCTTTTGTTGTACAATGCTAAATACTGCATCTCATAACAGTCAAGTATTTGGTCTGAATCGAAGTTGAGAGAAGCTTCAAAGAAATTATGTGGTTCTTTATCATATGCTCATAGGCATCGCAAATTAGCATATCAACTTATAAGCTATTACATTCTGCCCAATCACAAGCGTGAACCATGCGGATTTAGTAGTTTTCAGTCAAAACAATTATGGCTTTAATAATTTTTCTCTGAAAAAAGGATTTATTAGTGTGAAAAAGATGCACATTCAACATTCTAATTTTATTTGATTTCTTTGTAATATTATTTTTTATGTTTTGGTGTACTAATCATATAATGGGATTTTGCAGCTTAAATGCACGACTTGTGCGTAGAAGGTTACGACATATTGCCATGAGGTATTTTTTCTTCTGAATTTGATAACTAGAGGATTGAAGCTAAGTTCTATCACAATTTATATGGTATTTTTAATTTCATCTTTTTTCTTATCCTCGAGATTGAGCAAGAACCGAATATATGTAAAATCTAATTGATGAAATAGAACAAGGAAAGCCATCACAAAAGAAGAGCAACCAAGAGAATGATTTTCTGGCAAGGAAAAACCCTTCATTGATCATCCTAAACCATAAAATCTTATGTTAATTAGCCACTCTCCTGAACCCAATTGAAAATTTAAAATCAAGGAGGGGTGGCTTCATTCAACGTTTATCTTTTATGACATATTATCTTGTAGAGCAATGCTGCATTATTTCTGAAAATTCCTCGACTTACCTTAGATTTAGAAGAATATGCCTAACTCACGGTACCAATAACTTTGGGCATTATTTTCTCGAGTGTCATGCCATGATGAATTTTTGAGAGCTTCATGTATTAAGAGTGGGGAGTAGCAGTAAAATTCATTGTTGAGGGCTTAAGCTTTATGTATTGAGAATGATAACTAGATCCACGACTCATGGAGTTTCTGTTGAATAATGACCTTTGGAACCTAATAGCCAAAGGCTCCGTGCTGTTGTGGTGCATTTGGTGTTTGTTGCTTAAAGGGCTATGGAAGATGCATGTACTTTCTTTTGGATATAATAATTTGAATATATTATTGGATCAGAATTTATTGATGAGAAGTGCTATCTGATTATCAGGGGATCTGTGATACACAAAAAGTACTTATATGGCTCGGTTACATTGCTTCCTTTGACATCTGCATTTACTGTACGTATGTGCTAACTCGTGTTTTCAACTCTTCCTTCACTTTGAATTTGTTCAACCTGTTGATTCTCTTTGATGTTTTTGCACTTCTCAGTTTACATATCTTTTTTTCAAATCAAATAAATTCCATCCTTACTTGATTTGTTTTTAATTTTATGCAGGTTTTGCCTTTGCCTAATATCCCCTTCTTCTGGGCTTTATTCCGTACTTACTCTCATTGGCGAGCTCTCAAGGTGCATACACTGTTTCAGATGTGTTGTATTATGATTTCTTTTGTAATATAAATTAATAAATGAGTTAAAACTTGCAAAAGATGTTTATAGCTACTGTTTGGGTCCTAGTAGATCAATCATGTATTGCCACTATTACAATATGTGATATTATAATATTCTTTTCTTGCTTTTTGTTTATGTTGATATCCTAGGGAAGCGAGAAGCTCCTTCAGCTAGTCTCAGATATCCCTGAGACTTCAAATTGTACCGTCAATGAAAGCAATGAAACTGAGCTCATCGACTCTCAGCATGGAAGCAAAAAGTCATTTGATTCTCCATGGGTAAGTTATATTATGACCCCCTGAAATTGGAGACAACTGATTGTGATTTTTGGTGTGCGATTTTGCCTATTACCTCAACCATTACTTGTTGCAACTTTTGGTTACCCATCTGCATGAGATCTGACCAACTCTATCCCTATGGCAAGTGTGAGGATGTAAGCTTGCACACACACACCCCTGTGGTCGCAGATGCAAGCTTGCACACACACCATGTTCCCCTTGCTCACAGAATGCACACTAGGGCACACACCTTTTCTGCAAATGCATATAGTATTTATCACACTGACGGCTGACCCCTGTCAAACATAGCATCCTTCATACTGATCGATGTCAATGGAAATTATCTCTCTTTTACTAAATGTTTTTGTTCATTGGTGTAATTAGGTTTTGCAGCCATCTAAAGAACTTGAAGAGTTTCTTCATCGTGGAGATGAGCATGATGGTCTCAAAAAATGTGCTATATTAGATATCTGCAAAACCTTTGATTTGAACTCGAATGATGTTCTCAAATACAGAGATTCAATGTAGTTACATTGTTGCATTTGTTTTCCATATGAAATGCAACATCACATTCTCTTGGGTAAAGAAATTTGATTTTTTTTAATTGTTGAATATCGTTGCTGTGTCGGTGGAAATTTTGAATTATGAGGAATGCTTGGATGAATGCACCAGATTATGAAGTTTTGCCCTTGTAATGTGAAGGAAGCATTGGCTACCAAATTTGATTGGTTTACTGGAGTGTCAGTAAAAATCAAGTCTTTGCTGATAAGCACCAATCAAATGAGCCCATGATGGGGTCCACCATAAGAAAGAAGATGGTGGACCCCATCATGAGCTCATTTGATCGGTAATGAGTACAAGGTTGGTACTCAAATTTGAGTACCCAAGCATTTTTCTGCTGATAATATTACACTGCATGTCATGTGTGTGGAAGGAGAAACCACTGATTTGCATTTGCCCATTGTATTTTAGCTACCTTGCCTTGTTTCAATTCAAAATTTTTTGCTTATTTGGTTTTGCAAATCACAATACAGCAAGCAAGCATTAGCAATACAACATAGTGCAAATTCACTGAATGGGTAAATTAAATACCCCCAACTAATGTACCTCTCTTCTCTGCTTATTCTTCAAGTTTACAGCATATCATGTGGTCTACTACATGTCCCAATTCCAAGCCCCAAAAGATGATGGTAGACTTAGTAGTATCAAATACCCAACCTTAGACTAGAATTGGTGACCTCTACCTCTATGAAGCTTTGTTATCTATGACTAAAAATAAGTGAGTTTTCTAGATGCACTTAACAGTTTGATCAGCATACTTAGCATCGATTTTTTTTTTTTTTTTTCAAATAATTTTAAAAAATCTTTAAAATTTAAAAAGTAAAAAAAACAAACAAGATGACCAATTATGGCTGAATATTTTAAAAGAAAATTTAAAAAGCATGTGGGCATAGTGAGTAAAGAAAGAAGTGACATAGCAGGAGTTGATCGGTGAACATTTAAGAAGAAGAGTTGCATATATTGGTATTTATGTGGCTGTTTACAATTATGTATTTGGGGTTCTATTGTAATATTGTAATTATCAGAATTTTTTTTTTGTGTAAAAGTGTAAAACAAGGAAATTTGGAAGTTGTTTTTAAGTAAACCTGTTCATCCTAAAGTCTATAAATAGAACTTTATGCTAATGAAAAAGTCACTATGATTCTCCTACTTCTCCTTTGTGTTCTCTAATTTTTTCCCTCTATATTCTCTTCATTTTATAACAGGTTATCAACATTACACACACTCAAAAAATGTTATAAATCCATGCACAAATAGGAAAAATAAAAAAACAATCTAGATCCTTTCCTCTTATCCAAATTGGGTGGGCACGTGGTCTCTGAAGGGCCCAAGCCCAGCCCACATAACTAGCATTCCATGCACGCGCCGGAGTCACCGAATTTTGCCTATAAAATATAAAAAGCAAAACGCAGAGCAGCATATTTGATGCGACAAGTTGGGCATAGCTTGAAGAAAAAGAAACGATTGATTCATTGAGCTCAAATACTTCGAGAGCATTTAGCAGCAGCAGGCCAAACTCCAATCTCTAAATCTCGACTCTCCAATGGCGCCAGAACATGAAGATATCAAGGACGAGAAGAACCCTAGACCCCTCGACGAGGATGACATCGCCCTCCTCAAGACCTATGTAAGTCATTTCAGCTTAATTTTTCACAAACCCTAGCTCATCCTCAATCGCATTTCGATCTGTTCGTTTGTTTTCGATTTTGCTGAATCTGAAAACCCTAATTGACATATTGCCTCTTGTTGCTCATGGGTTTTTTCTTATTAGTACAAAGTAATTGAAATTTAATTGAATATGCAGGGATTAGGGCCTTATTCAACCCACATTAAGAAAGCGGAGAAAGAAGTTAAGGATTTGGCTAAGAAGGTGAATGATTTATGCGGTACGTACATGCCCCTTTTGAATTTATGCTCCAAGTTCGAAAATTCTACTTGTAGTTGACTAGTTTCTTAGCTTTTTGTCCGCCGCTAAGTTAAAATTGAATTCTTTATAGGTATTAAGGAGTCTGACACTGGCTTAGCTGCACCCAGTCAGTGGGATCTTGTTTCTGATAAGCAGATGATGCAGGAGGAGCAGCCTCTTCAGGTTTGGTTTGATTACACACTCCCACCCATACACTTTCACTTATTGTATAATGTGAAATGGAGGTATTGATTGATTTTGTGAGCCAGGTTGCAAGATGTACAAAGATAATCAACCCCAACTCTGAAGATGCTAAATACGTCATAAACGTTAAGCAAATTGCAAAGGTTTAATTTTTTTCTAACTTCCTTTTCATTTTGTTCTATGTTTCATGTTTGATTCACCCCTGTTCCATTACTCATACAGTCATACCCTTTGTATTTCTGAAAAAATTGCAGTTTGTTGTTGGGCTGGGTGATAAGGTTTCCCCAACTGATATAGAAGAAGGCATGCGCGTGGGGTAGGCCTCTTATTTGTTAACTCTATGAACAAATTCCATATGATCTGTTAAGTCATCATTTAGTTCCTTGGCCATGAGAGTATAGCTATTCTAGGATGTAGCACTTAAGGTTATGCTTAACAATAATTAGTAACTTAAAAAAAAAAATTTGTAAAGAATTTGTGCATTATTGAAGTTTCAAAAAGTCTAGGAAAAGGATTTAATACTGCCATGCAGCTTTAGACCTTCACTTGCTTGTTTATTTGCATCTCAGCCCCTGGCTTATTATCACTGCAATTGTTGATGTTGTGCTTGAACATTCTATATTTTTTGCTCGTGGTGATGAATATATTAGTTGTCCTTAGGATTGGAGTTAGTGATGTGTTTTGTCATGTGCCCACATCCTCAACAAGCTTTAGTGATTGGAGTTAGTGATGAATATATTAGTTGTCCTTAGGATTGGAGTTAGTGATGTGTTTTGTCATGTGCCCACATCCTCAACAATTTTTAGTGATTATTACCAAGGGCTTGCGTTTGTTTACAATTACACTTTCTTCCTTCCAACTTGTAACCATTATTATGTCACTGTAGGGTTGATCGAAACAAATATCAAATTCAGATTCCTTTGCCACCTAAAATAGATCCAAGTGTGACCATGATGACGGTGGAAGAGAAGCCAGATGTAACATATAATGATGTTGGTGGATGTAAGGAGCAGATTGAAAAGATGCGAGAAGTATGTATAGCATATTAGCCATATAATTTTATACTGTTCATTTGTTTCCTTATTTGGTTAACATGTGTCGACATCTATTATGCTTGGATTCTAGGATAAAATCTTGACAATGTGCATATAAAATTCTGATTTTGACCATTTTTCTTAGGTTGTTGAGCTACCCATGCTTCATCCCGAGAAATTTGTGAAGCTTGGAATTGATCCTCCTAAGGGTGTTCTCTGTTATGGTCCTCCAGGAACTGGTAAAACACTTCTAGCCAGAGCTGTGGCTAATAGAACTGATGCTTGTTTCATTCGTGTTATTGGGAGTGAGCTTGTTCAAAAATACGTTGGTGAGGGTGCTAGGATGGTTCGTGAGCTATTTCAGGTCAGAAATAGTTGCATGTTCATCCATTTTAAGTGACTTTTAAGTATTTTAAGTTAGTGTTGACATCACCTTCTTAACTAATTCTGTTATATTTTGCAGATGGCACGCTCAAAAAAGGCCTGTATTGTGTTCTTTGATGAAGTTGATGCCATTGGAGGAGCTCGTTTTGACGATGGTGTAGGTGGAGACAATGAGGTTCAGCGTACAATGCTTGAAATTGTGAATCAGCTTGATGGGTTTGATGCTCGTGGAAACATTAAAGTTCTAATGGCAACAAACAGGTCTGTTAGTGTATTGCATTTTGGACTTTTAAGGGAATTCTATTATGATGCATATGTGACGTTTTATTTAACATCTGCCTGTTTGTACCTTGGTGTTTATTGGACCCTTTTTCAGGCCCGACACACTAGACCCAGCACTGTTGCGTCCTGGACGACTGGATCGTAAGGTTGAGTTTGGCCTCCCTGATTTGGAGAGCAGGACACAGATATTTAAGATTCATACTCGAACGATGAACTGTGAAAGAGATATTAGGTTCGAACTTTTGGCTCGGCTCTGCCCAAATTCAACTGGTAAGGATGCTTTAAATACCATTGCAAAACAGATTGTCACTGCTACTTAGTCCTCTCTGTTCTTATTGTTAGGCATGAGACCTTTTGGTTACCTTACCAAATCTAATGGCAATGGAATGTTGTCATCTTCATCCCTCTGTTCCATGTGCTCCTGTGGTTCTCCTGTTTGTTATCAACCTGCTACATGCCCATTATTCTATTAACTTGGCTTTATGTGTTATTGGACATCAATTTCCTGACATGGGTCTCTCTTTCTCAGGAGCTGATATAAGAAGTGTATGCACAGAAGCTGGAATGTATGCCATCCGTGCACGAAGGAAGACGGTGACAGAGAAAGATTTCCTTGATGCTGTGAACAAAGTCATAAAGGGGTACCAGAAGTTTAGCGCAACACCTAAGTACATGGTTTACAATTGAGCACTGATGTTCTATTTGCGTTTCCAGACCAGACAGTGATACATTCTCAAGTGGAGATAATATGTGCCATGGGTTCCTTTTTAGGGTCATTTCACCTACTTCATATCTGTTGTTTGAACTTTGTATTTTCGTGTTAGAAACTGATCTCCTTGCACTATTTATAGATCACTCTAAGCTGGTTGTTTTGAACTTGGATATGTGCCAATGAATTTATATAGTTGTTTTTCTGCCACTTCAATTCTAGACAATTTACTTTTGGAGCTAATCCCAAGTGGAAGTGATGGTGAATTTTTATAATTATTTCAATGCGACAGCTACTATCCTAATTATTATGAATCAGGGAGGTATATATCTATGAACTGCAAAACAGGTTTGGCATTTTTGGGTTAGGCAAGCTCAGGATGGACTCTTAGTATGTGAATCTCTTCTTGGGCATCTCTCGGTAGGGATGCCAGTATGTGTGTTTTAAGTTAGATTGATATGCTTCTGAAATTTGTGGTAAAAGAAATGTTTGAATTATAGCGGCCATGAACCCAATATGACTGGAAACTAAAGGTTAAATGATGATCACTCTAATTTGCATTTTATGGCATCTGAGAATTTGCGTACTTCACAATTTTAAGAGCTACAGTCACGTTAGGTACTAACGTGGTGATAGGCCTCTTGCCTATTGTTAGAAAGCTGCCTTGGTTTTCTCATCCTATTTTGTCTGGTGCTAACCATAATTAAATATGTAATAATAACAATATTTTCTTGTGAATCAATCTGATATACTATGTTAACAAAATATTAATAAAAATCACTCATTTTTTGTATTGAGTCGCTTATGCATGTACGCTTGTCAAATTTATGTATGCATATGTATGAAGACTATAGAGAGGAGGATGCTATCTTGGTGAGGGCAACACAACCTGTAGTGGCCTAGGGATAATTCCCTTTAAACCAGTAGTTGCCGGAAAGGAATAACGAATTTGAAATTTTAATTTATTTACTCCAATATTGTACACCTACAAGAGAAATCACGTTCATCATGATGCCTATAGCCCCTGCACTGCAAATCAGTTTGTGATACAGACTGCTATGGGATAGTGATGTTGCAGCATCCCTGATTTTACTGTATACAATAACGTAAAGAAAAATTCTAAGAATTTTCTCATTTGAAACAAGCTCCAAATCGCTTCAGCAGCACCCAGTTCAATTTTGAAAAATATTCAACAATGAAGGAACTACCTCAACTATGTAAATATTAACAAAGAGATGCTACCAAGCGTGTAGGCCTGGTAACATATGGTGTGGCCATGGCAAATAAACTCAAAATGTCCTGAGGCATGTCAGCATGTGTATCTGTGTTGTCACCTCAAGCTTTCCTTAAGAAACGTCATCCTGTGCACCAGCGCTGTCACCTCTCTGGGATCCTCCTTGATCAGTCGCAACTGTTCTCCTGCTCATGTTGGCTCGCTGCACTAACCGGACTAATGCTTCAACGACTTCTGACATAGGTGGTCGAAACTCAGGTTCGGGCTGCCACAAAATGTGAAGGTTAAGGATCAGATTTTTACATCAGTGCATTCTAAACAAGGATAAAATTCCAAACAAAACCCCGCCCAATACGTTAAGCTAGCATACAGTTCTCATGCCCTAATGAGTTTCACATTGTTCAATGTAAAGTCCATAATCTAAATTATACATTACCTGGACACAAAGGGCAATCACATCAGCAAACCGTGACAAAGATTTAACTGGATAGAGCCCCTCGAGTGCTGGATCTACCATTTTTTCGAGAGCATCAATATCATGGAGCTGGGGTGTTGCCCATCGAACCAAAGATTGCTCAGATCTAGGCTTCGAGCTGTTAAGGAATTTTCAGACAACTATTAATTTCACCAACCTTTATTAATGATTATAACATTAATAAGATAGCCACACTATTTTTATGTCAAAATTTTACCTATCAAACGGTTTGCGCCCACTAAGAAGCTCCAGCATAACCACTCCAAAACCGTAGACATCACTCTTTAGAGTATATTGACCAGACATGGCAACCTCAGGTGCACTGTACCCAGATCCTCCATTGTGGTCCAAAGCCTGCTCATGTGAAACTTGAAAAATCAGCATTTTCTCACAAAATTGATGATCAATTCGTCAGATTCAAAATGAATGCATGTGTATCAACAGTTCTGCTACCACTTAAATGAGTGGTCAACAATATCCATCCAATGGAACCAGCTACAGACAATCATAAATGGCCGACACTTCATTAAATGAAGTCAGCTATTAAGTGTTTGCACAATTGAAGGCAGAAAAATGGTCCTTTTTCCCAAGGAGTTCAAGATATGAATGTTCCCGTTCTAAAACATAAAGTTGCATTTGGGTCATGAATGTGCCTACAGGTTATCTGATCAGGAGGTAGCCTTTGAACTGTTCTAAAGTCTACTCCTAACTGATCAGGAGGAGCTATGCAAGTCTCAGACATCTATAACCAAATTTCATATATGGAGATAGAAACTTGAGTATATGATTTGATTTCAATTAAAAATCTCTGATTCCTGACACCAAGTGTGTGAGTTTGCCAAGTGTTGGCTATTTCAATTATAATCATCTATAATGTCTCAATGCAGCTATGCTGCTGGGGGCCTGGGACACAAATGCCACATTAAATGACATTACCAGTTCATGTTGTATTGAAAAATAAATAGATAACTAAAAGAGCTCAATTTAACCTGATCAGCATTGGGGACAAAGCTTGCAAGGCCAGAGTCCGAAAGGTGAGGGTTGAGCTCCACATCCAGTAATATGTTGGCTGACTTTATATTTTTGTGAATAATTGAAGGTGAGCAGACTTCATGCAAATACCTAAAAGATGCCATTGTGAGTACCTGGTAGCCCATTTGTAAAATTATAGAGAAAGCACTAAGTACCATACTTTGTAAAGATCTGGGTCAATATGGCACTAAGTTTCATGTCAAACTTCCAATTTTGCCCATTTACACACTAGAAACTTACTCTAGTGCACGTGCAGTTCCCAAAGCAATCTTGACCCGGGAGTTCCATGTCAATGGCTTGCTGTATTCATCTGATAGATGCAGGAAGTCATGCAGCGAACCATTTTTATGGAACTCATAGACTAGCAGGTGCTGTCCATGCTCTGAACAATAGCCCACCAGCTCCGTTACATTTGGGTGATGCAAATGGGAGATGTTTGAAACAATCCCTGTGAAATCTTCAGACAATTCACTAGGAAGGACAGATGAGTCTATTTTCTTCACAGCAAGAACCTATAATATTGTTAAAAAAAAAGTAAGAACAATTGGAGAATTTGAATCAAAAAAGAGATTGAGCAGAGAGAAAGAGAGGGAAGGGAGAGGGAGATTCCCAACAGAAGTTTTCCATTAAAAAAATTTTACATTATCACTTTTTGTTAAACGATGTATGAAAGTAAACCAGCTCTCTCCACCCACTTTCTTCAGGTTTAGTATTTAGCTTACTCATCAACAAGCAAGTCAGTCATCATCAAACAAGAAAAGGAGGAAAAAGAAACAGCACTTCTTTTTTGGAAATAAAGGAATCAAAGTAAAGGGACATGACACTGAATCAAATAGAGAATAATTTTCCAACATGGAAAATAGATTTATTAGGTAAAAAGTATACCTTCCCATCATCAAATTGAGCCCGATAAACGCGTCCAAAAGACCCCTCACCAAGAAGGTTTTCAATACTAAAGCTGCCAGTAGCTATCTGTAGGTCTGCTATTGAATATGAAGTCACATTTATAGGAGCTGTGATGGTTTTCTTGACAACAATGGGCTTTGCTGAGAAATCGCCTTCATCAAATGATTTGTTACGATCAACAGGTGGGGGTCTAAGATTTATTGTGGCAGGAGCCTCAAAGGTCTTCATGTTCACTGTGGTGGAGGTTTGTACAGACTTCAATTCTGCATTGGAGTGCCACACACAAAGCAGTAAACATTGAAAGTTAACCATGGAAAAGTTAAAAATGGTTTACCAAAGAGCTTGTAGAATCTGAACAAACATAATTGAAAAGTTGTTATGCCTACTTGGCATCACCAACTTCAAAAGGTTGGGGCTTAGTCTGAATGAAATGAATCTACAGACATCAGGATATTGGCACAGGCTTTGGCAACAAACATGTTTTGTTCAGTAAACTGCATGTTTGAGCAATTCCTCAACGTTTCTAATATTTTCATTTATGACACCATAGGTCTCTACTTTTACTTTCACTTTAATGATTTGCAACATCAACTACTAAACTCTAATCTCTAAATGATAAAATGAAGAAATCAATATCATGCACATACACAAAAACAGCAGGTAATTTCAGAAAATGATGAAAGTCAAATCCAATATACAGTATACGGGAGTCAAATTAGTATAGATCATAAAGCAATCCAATGCAAAGAGCATAAAGAGCAAAGCAAAAGAAATAATAGAGTAATTTCTGGTAATGCTAAATTGAATGTAAGATGCAGAAAAATTTTAGGTACCTTGTACTTCATTCGAAGCAAGGGGAGCAAAAGGCCGGCTATCAAACTTTTCTATGTCTGAGGATGACTTCCTTGATCTTCTCTTTATAACAAAGAATGCTAGAATCCCCGCAACAACAAAAATAGATATCACTATTCCTGCTATGCCACCAGCCCCTATTCCTGATTTTTTACTACCATCACCAGAACCACCTTTCGATGGTGTGTTGTTGCCGCCAGATTTGTGATTTCCGTTGTTCTTGCTGGCTGGAGGTGTGCCAGGTGGAGGTGGGGGTGCAGGACCTGAGTTCCATGAGTTTCCATCCTTCCTGTCGTGAGATTTCTTAGAATTATATTGTGAACGGATTCTTTCTAGAAATAAAGTAACAGTAGCTTATAATAAAATGCTTACTCCAGATTAATGTCTTTCAACTGTTCTGGAATCCAGCCCATAAAACGGTTATTTTGAATATTCCTAAGAAACATAGACAACAATACTGTGATGAGCAGAAATACAGGACACTTAGTAAATAGAAGGGGGAGGAGGTAAACATGCTGCTAAGATGTATGGATATCTCACAGATTTTCAAGGGGGAGATTGGCAAGGACATCAATAGTCCCTGTAAACTGGTTATTCTGCAAATACCTGAAAGAAGACAAAATTCCAGGGAAGAGTCAAGACTATATACTAGATAATAGTACCACAATAATAAAACTTTCAATACTTTACTTACATTGAGGTCATACTTGATAGAGAGCTTAAACTCTCTGGGAGGCTACCTGTCAGAGAATTGAAAGAGAGATCCCTGAAGCAAGGAATAGAGATTATTGACACTAGTCTTTTAGTAAAACCAAATTGAAAATATTTTAACATCTAAGGAGATGATTGACACGTAGAACTTCATAACAAAACATAGTTTAAGACGAACAGATGTCCCAAAATTAAGAATTTTAAATGTTTTTTACTGACTGATTATGCAATTGTTTGTTTGAGTGATTATGAAATATGGTATTATGGATAACTAATAATATTACAGCTTTTTCTTTTTCTTTTTCTTTTGAGAGGAAGAAGAATAGAATGACTGATTTGCAAACCATGCACTTGAGCCACAGTAGACAGTGGTGTAAACCACTTATTTGGATCAAGAGTGGAAGGAGATCTCACAATGTGGAGAGGGAAGAGAGCTTCCCAAAAATGTCATCCAGTTGGTTCTGAAGCTGATTGTGACTGATGTTCCTGCAGATCCCAAAAGAAAATGAAAATGGTTTAGTTTAACCATTTGGATAAGTTCTGACAAGAAATTATAAAGAAGTATTTACTTACAGGTATTTAAGAGAAGTTATCAGAGAGATGGAATAAGGGATGCCTTGATTAAAGTTATTAGAAGCAAGGTTTCTGCATACCAAAGAATACCCTATATTATCAAACAAATCAGAAGCGGAACAATAGACAAAAGAACAGTAGATAAATGCATTTGTGAAGCATACAATTGTGTCATGTTTGGAGGAAGGGAATAAGGTATAGTGCCAGCAAGATTATTATTGCTCATGTCCCTGCAAAATGTGTCAAATAGTCAAATCACAAGATCGAACTAATGCAATAAAAAGTGGATCAACTTGACCCATATGACCATTGAACTTACAGATTGGTTAACGCTGTCAAACTTTGAAGCTGATACCCCAATGATCCAGAAAGTCCAAGACCTGATAAATCACTGATAACAAAGAGCAATGACAGAATAGGCATCAGAAAGCAGCATCAAAGGCGACAAAGGAAATATCTGGGGAAACAAACAAGGAAGTAGAGAATCACATTTCTGTTACTCGTGAGCCTGAGCAAGTAACACCTTTCCAAGACTGGCCACATGGATCATCACTGGTCCACTGGGATAGCTGAGGTGGGGAATTTAAGCTACCATACAAGACCTTTAGAGCAGAAACTGTGCAAATAATTTGCTTTCAGAATAATGAAACTTGAATAGAAGTAAAATAATGTGCATTGGTAGGATCCAGAGTGAATGTGACGAAAATCAGAGAAAAACTTAATTAAACCTCCTAAGCATCTCTGAGCCAACATGAAAGCAGCTACAACTAAAATGTCAATGAGATTAAACTAGACAAAAGTAATGATACAAGCATGTCAACCAATTGATAGAATCTAAAAGAGGCTTTCAATTAAGGTTGGTAATTTGGGTTGGCATGCCGTGTTCGTTTTGGGTTGACATACAAATATTCAACCAATTATGCCAACACAAACATGATATGCTGAATAATCATGTCAAAAATCTAAACAGGTTAGAATCGTGTTAAATAGCTAGTGGGTTGTAAACTTCTTGTCGTTATCGGGTCATTATCAACTTACATGGATTCCTCTCTTTAAGAGTACTTGTGCTTGATCATTGTAAGAGAATTGATTACAGATCAAGTATACATTAATGTGACTGTAATTCCAAATTTAAATGAAGATGAATTCTGAAAAGTTATAGAATGATTTGCATACAATGAAAAAAAAATTATACCAATTACAGAAGCTTTCTCTTGAACAGAAGAAGACTTTAATCATGAAGTTCATGCTGCAAGATTAGACATTTATCATGAAGCTTTTGTGTATTAAATCTGCTGGGATTTTTGTTTTTGCTTATGTCTTCTTTCAGAAACTTTGGTTCCAGGGCTTGTCTAGAATTAAGTTCTCTTGCTTTTATTTTGGTTGAGTACAAAGAATTAAGCTCTCTTGCTTTTAAAAACATTGTCGTTTTTGTGAATTTCTGCAACTACAGTGAATGAAAGCACAAAACTTACAAACGAGAGACCCCTTGTTTTACTTATTTATAACAGAAAGAGAGGGACAAAGAAAGAAAATAATCCCTTGAAATTGTGCTAATCATAAATTTTCTCATCCAAGAGTGCATCACCTTCACTGAATCTCGAGGAGCAAGACAACAATTAGTTTGAGTCAATCAAGTAGAAGAAGTTCTGTCATCTTGAACTTTTTATATATGCATTTTGTTAGGCTACTTGAAGTAACTAACTGGTGAAATAGTGTGCATATATTTATGATGTGTTTTAGTTGGCAAAATACCAATCGTATACTTAAATCCCATATTTACAAATTGATGCATCTGAACAAGGAAATTAGAAATTCCACCATTAAATCTCAATCATGCGGAATAGGTTAGCCAAACTGAGGCTTCAAGTTGTGCAACTCCGAATCCTGTTTCTCAAATCTCATCCTTTTGAAATCCCTTGGTACTTTCAATTACCTAGTTTGCCTAATCTAAACGCAAAGTGGGAATTGTAAATGCTAGAAAAGTAGCAATTGCAATTGATTTTCATCATAACACGAAGTGGGAATAAAATGCTTTTAAAACTAAAAGTGGCAATGATAGTCATAAAGCAACAGCTAATTCTCACTTTGATAAAGCAAAAGAATTAATTTACTCTTTTCTGAAGCTCAAATTTCATAAATGCTAAACAGAAATCACATCAAACCCCAGAATTTTTTTTTTTAGTGAGGCAAAGTAAAGCTCACATCACTAATAGTAGACCAGACAGTGTATATAAAATTATAAACAGTTACTCTGATTGCCCTTTCATGTAAAGAAAGAACTCAAATTACCAAGATGAACACAAATCTGCTCCCAATAAGCAGTCCAACGACCACTTGTAGAATACTAAACAAAGTCAAATCCACAATGCAAGCACTGGGTTTAACATTACAAAACAAATGGGAAAAACTAAAGCAACCCAGAGAAGCAGAAAAATAACCCAGATGTGTCATAGATTAGCTCATGAGAATAAACACAAACTGATATTTTAATTCAAAGAAACAGCAATAAAAAGAGAGCAGAAGAGTTGGGGGAGGCACTGACCATCTGTTGGATCTGTAGCAGCATTGATGGAACTGGAGTTCCACCCCAAAATGCAGATGCTCAACACCACCAACACCCCCCTCCAAGTCTCCAACATCTCTCTATCTCTCTCTCTCTCTCACTCTCTCACTCTCTCTATCTCTCTTTCTTTCTCTCTCAACACTCACTCTGTGTCTCTTTCCAACTTACCCACAAACAAAGGCTAATGACTCAAGCCCTGGTTTTTCATTTTGGTGAATTGATTTTGTTTTCCCAAACAGATTTGTACTATATTTTATTCCTAAGTAGCCATACCCAAGCAAAGCTGGCAGGCACGATTTGCCAGAAGAATCCAAAGCCACAGAAAGAAAAAGCTTTTGTTTTTTTTATTTTTTATCTCTCTCTTCCTTGGTCTTATTGCTTATTTTGTCTTTCTTTTCTTTTTAGGTATGACTGTATGAGAAGGAAAAATACCCAATACCTTCTTGGTTGGTGTGTATGTGGTGTGTATCCAACTCAACTTTTATCTATAAATAATTGTGTATTGTACGATATCATCATAATCATATCATCATTATCATCTTCTCTCTCTCCCTAATATTTCTCCAATTCACATTTAAAAAAAAAAAAACTAAAAAATAGGAAGTCATAGCTTTCATCAAGATCACACGCTTTTGAGTCCAACTTAATGATTGATTCAAAGGTAAGCCAGTAGTGGCTTTCATTTCAATATTTCATGGCTACCCATTACTTCAAACCCATAAAAAAATTAAAACCCATGATGGATTTACTTGAAATTTTTACCAAAAATGTTTCCTTTTCAATGGGAGAGTCACGGGATTCTCGTAAAAATTAGATCTTTTGTTATTTTCTCACTGAAATTCTGTGTCTTTGGTATCAATTCTAGTAATGCAGTTAGATTTGGTCTTAGATTTGGTATATAACCGAATCAATCAGCGGATGCAAAGCAGTAAACAGTGGGAATACTGCCATATTGGATACAACTGTGAGGTAGTCAACGTCCAGACCCCGCTGCTTCTGTATTTAGTTAGTAAACTTTTACTTTACTTTTCTTCATCTTCTTTTCCTTTCAATCTACAGAACCTCTCTCATAAAATTTAAAACAAAAATTAATATTATATATTTATAATAAAAGAGTATATTATTCAAAAATTTATATTTTTTTTACATCACTACAAATATTTTGTTGATTTGGATGGTAGGTAAAAGTGTAAAACTTAAAAGTGAAATAAACCTATAAATTTAAAGGGAAATGCTAATTATTCCAACATATTTTTTCAACTTTTATTTTCCAACTTACGTGGCATTAATTTATTCGATACAGTTTATCTTTTTGTTCCAACATATTTAAAGGAAAATGCTAATTATTCCAATATATTTTTTCAACTTTTACTTTCCAATTTATGACATTAATTTTAGGCTGGGATTCTTTAAAAACAGTTTTTAGATAAAGACCGATGGTGTTTTAAAATTTATTGTAAAATTCTTTTAATTTATAATAAATTCCTTATACTAAGTGTTACGCCAAATATTAATTTTTTCTTTTAAAATTCAATTTTGTAAATCGCTAAATTGCCCTTGCCTAATTTTAAAGTTAAATAATTTCATTTAAGATAACTGATATTATTAATTCGGAGTGGATTTGATAAGATTGAGTAATAGTTAATTTAGCATAGATTTGAATTTGAAATGTATTAATCCATGTATTGGTATAATTTAATGTACCAATATGTGGATTGGTACAACTAAAATGTGTCAAATGACTCAAATCAATTTCAATTGGTACAACTAAAAACTCACTTGTTGGTACAATTGAAATGAACCAATTCCTTAATTGGTACACATGAAATGTACCAAAAACTTAGCCCGAGCACTTAGACATATATATATACATATATTATACCTTAGATGTAATCATGTAACAATCTCATGTTTGTGTGGATTTCAAAATTGGCTTTTAAAAATTTAAATCTCATAAATTTTGGATAGTTAATCTTTTAAATTTTGAAATGTAATTCTCTAAAATTATGGGATTTAAATTGCACAAATTGTGAAATTTAAATGTCATGATTTATCAGTTTAAAATATATTAAATAATAAAACGGGCAATTTTGAAATTTTAAAATCATACATGGTATAAAAGGACTTAATTAAGATTTTTAAATTATTACCGATTTTAGTCTTAAAATAACTCATAAAAGAACTCAATTTTAAATCTCATAATATTCCCTATGAACTATTGAGATAGGTTACTAAGTTACTTTAATAAGAGCTACACGAACAACCCTCAATACTGAGAATGCTCATCCTATTAATGGAATGATGATTACATGCAAATTAATATCATTGAAGGTGGGTTTAAATGAATCAAACACCACCTAATTGATTTTGAGCATATTGTATTTGAGGTTTTCTTTTAGGATGTTTGCAACATCTTAATCAGAATCTTCCACCCCTCTAATTTTTTTTTCAAAATTTAATAATTATTTACGATCGTGGCAAGCATTTGGACATAATTTATGAAAGTATAGACAAGAATAAAGAATGAAGTGTGCTGACAAGTGTTTTTACAGGTGGGACATGTGTCAATTCTTGCTTTCTGTCTGAATGACAAAGTTGACAAACACACCATAAACTAAATACAATATTGATAACTGCTAACGTACGCCATAATAAATTAATTTTAAAAGTGTTATACAAAACAAAAAAAATAAGATTAATTTGGAAATGAAAAATTGTTTTTAAGTTTTGTATTGAAACTTGAAAGTGGTGACTGGTGGGTGATCTTATTAATCAAATGTTTAATCATAAATGGTTGGGCACCACGTTTGCATGGAGGCCCACATGGATGTGGCCACCTCTGGTTTTCCTTTGCTCTCTCAGTTGTGTCGGTGGTCGGTGACGGTGACGGTGACGGTGACGGTGTCGTTTTTGTTGACTCAGCTCTTATTATTTTGGAACCATCCAAAGGTCCGAGACCGACTGGTTCATTGGGCCCAAGACTCCTAAGCAGCTCCATCTCAAACCCGATCCACATTTGTAAAGTGTCATACTGTCATCCATCTAGTTTGGGCTTTAGAAAGAGAATTAAGAGAATCGAGTCAGTTACTTACAAGGGTATCAATATCCCAACTTAAAAAAATACCCAAAAAGATGATGGGTTGATTTTATTACTTTTAAAACAAATTCACGTTCAACATCGAACGCCCTCATCTAGTTTAGACTATAGAAATTGAGTTTGTTACTTACAAGGATCTTACAATTTTCAAAAATACTCAAAAATTGTTCAACATCAAAAAGGCGTTCGAACACCAAAAAAATTTAATGCAAGTTGTGTAATTGTGTATGTGAGTGAATGTGTCACATATCTATACAAAGTTGGTTCAATATATTTCTATTAAAAATGTAATCTATAAAGTCTGAAAATGTAGCATTACTTAATTTGTAGCACTTACTATATGACTGGAATCTGAGGAAATGGGCTTAGCCCAGACTAATGGCTAGACTTGTAAAAAGACCTTGGGTGCTACTATTCAGACTCAATTTTTTAATTTGTAGCTCCAATACATTCTTTACACTCACTTTCAAGTTAAAAAAGTTTAAAAACTTATTAATACACTCAACATTTTTTTCAAAAATACCTTTACTAAAACCTAACAAACAAACCTAACATATTAATGCTCTTTATACCCAATAACACACCCAATACTCAATGCCAATACATCATCACCCACCACCCAACACCACCACCCATTGCCTAATATATGAAAAATTTTATTTTTGGATTGCAATAGTTTGAATCATAGTTATTTAATGTTAAATTTGAACATAAAGGGGAGAGTTTTGAATTTTTTTTTTTTTATTTTGTTCGGAATTGGTTAACTGAACAAGTATAAGAATGTTCGGCGGCGCACAACCGAACGATTAGAAGGATGTTCAGTTAGCAACCACCGAACACCTTTTTTTTTAAGTTTTTTAGAGGTGTTCGGTAGTTTATGGCCGAATAGATAACACTATGTTCGGTGCTTTATTACCGAACAACTCATAACATGTTCGGCACAGCCGAACATGTTGTGATTTCAGTTTTTGAAAATAAGCATTTAGTTTATTAAAAATTTAAAACTTAAAGGAATGATGAAAATACTTCATTTAAAGAATCCCAAACCACAATTTAACCATCCATTCGTCAATATTAAACTTGTTTCAATCAATATCAAGAGTTTTATAGTGTGTTTAGGGTTTTGACAAAAAGTTGAAATGCGATGTGAGTAGAAAATTGATGTTGGATATTGAGAAATGTTGGATATAGGTTCAAGTTAATTAAATTTGATTTGAATTAAATTTTTAATTTTTTGAAGGTTAATTTAGGAAAATTATATTTTTATTAAAGTATTGGGGATGAAAATAAAAAAGTTAGGTCCGAATAGTAGCATCCAAAGACCTTTTGTAAAAATCTATGATGTGATATGTATCTCTTTTTTCCTTAACAAGATATAGCGTGAGAGAGTCTGCAGGGATAGAGATATATTATGAAGATGAAGATCATGACTGTTGTGAGTGGCCTTATCCATAAAAGCCAAAAAGAGTATGGAAGAGCATCATACAAAAACCAACAAACAAAACTTGTTCTTTTCCTAATTTGTACATCCCATTCCCATCCCAACCCCAACAGCTTTTTGATTTTCAATACTTCCACGCATTTCCAGGGACCCTAATCTTTCCAATGCAGGTGTACCATCTGATTTGAAGCCAAGTTCTAGATTCATGCTAATCTGTCTCTCCTTCACATTTACTTCATCATGACTTTGCTGTTGTGTGTATGTATGCAATTCTCTTTTCTTCTGTTTTCGGCCAAGTATGTTGCCTAGAGACAACTATTAACGAAAAGGGGAGGCTAGCTCTGCAACTATTCACAATACAGACCCCTATAAGTTCAATAGACCCACTTGAGTCACCTTTTTTATCATGTGTATGACACTTTGAATAAACCAAACCTTGATACTATTAGTAGGCAACCCTGCTAATTTTTAGATATTATCTCCAACTTAATTATTCATATCCAAAAAATTAAGTATATATAAATTCTAAATCGATGATGTGTGAAATTTTATCTTAAAAGACCTCTAATAGTGGAACACTCAACTTATAATTTCATACTTCTAATCTGTATTGAGCCAATCAATCAACCGGACAGCTCCCTTGTTGAAAAAGGGGCAATAGAATTGCAATGAAGCCTAGACTCCTCCCCATCCCTTCTTTTTGTAAAGGGTACATCTGCTAGACTCCTCCCCATCCCTTCTTTTTGTAAAGGGTACATCTGCTGCTCTGCATTGGGGGCGTGTAGGTAATTTCGTACTCAATCTAGGACAACTGTGACTCTACATGATGACAAATACGACACTCTTGGGAGTTTAACGACAAGTTGTTCAAAACCCACCAAAACACACACACACATGCAGAGACACTTGTAGAAGCAAAGCTGCAGCATGCAGCTATCTGCTATATATGCACACGTAACACCCTTAACCATCCTTGCTTTCTTGTGTTGTATTAAATTTGTTCTCCAAAACCAATGAATAAATACCCCATTAATTAATTTGTCTCAGCCAGTATCAAGCATTAAGGTACGTTCTCTGTGTGCCATAAAATAATTCAATATGGCTGCCTTTACCAAGTCCCAAGAGAACCACCACAACCCTGAAGTTGATGATGACGATGAGGGTGATTATGACAATGAGTTCAGGTACCTGATCGTACGGCCAGAGAAGGGAGGGCTCAGGGACCTGTTTAGGTACTCAGTGTTGGGAGACATAGGCAGTGGGGCTCTTTTCCTGGAGAGCTCGGACCAGGGAGTGGTGGGTGGGGTAGCAGAGAACCATAGATGGGTCATAGTGGTCTCCATCATTGCCCGCAAAATCATAGCCCTTTTTGGGAAGCCTTTGGAGTGGACTGGCTACCTCCTTGACTTCCTCCTCAACCTCATCTCTCTCAATGGAGGCCTCTCTGGCTTGCTCTACAATCTGCTTCATGGTATATACGGCCCTCTTATTACTGTTAATTGTTCATGTTTATTATTGCAACCCATTTGCCAATTGCTTCATTAGTTGTTAGTTTTGTGTGGTTTAATGCTATATGCATACATATCATTATGTTCTGCGTGTATGTTGTTTGTGTTTATACCTCTTTCAGATTGTTTACACATATGTAGTGCTTTAAAACAATAGACTTGTTAGCATTCTCTTCATGGTGAATGGAAGTTACACACACAAATTGATGCTATTGGAATTATTTGCACATATCTTTCTATTCCGTATTTGTGCCTACTAATATATGCATAGGACAAAGGGTTTTCTGTACAAAATTACCTTTTTCTTAATGAAAGGAATAAACTGCAGACTCTTTCTCCATTAATCATCCTGCCAGTGTGATTAGTTACTAAAATGGTGATTTGGGAAGCAGGAAATGTTGTGATACCGCAGAGGGGATCAGAGACTTTCATAAGCACAATTGGTCAGTTAGATGGGCGGATAGACCTCTACAAGGGTGAAAGATTAGCAGAACACATAGTTGCTGCTGTTTCTGAGGAAGCAAGCATAAAATCAGAACTTGGTAACCGGGCTCTTATGGACCTCTGTATCATGGCTTCTAAGTTGGCATATGAGAATGCCGAAGTAGTTAGAAATATCGTGGTTGACCATTGGAAGGCAAGCGATTCTATTCTTGTTCTGTTCCATCTTTATTTTTGGTTTTCTTAATGAAATAATGGATTTGATTCAGTTAATCTCATAAATACTAACTAGTTTAGTTTTTTACTTTCAATGAAAGTAGATGCACTTTGTGGACTTCTACAATTGCTGGAATGGTAAGAATTACATTTTGAATATGGCTTTTGGTCATCAAAAATATCAAAGTGATAAGGTTTACATGTCCAATTAATTTTTCTTCTCCTTTTTTGGATGATTATTTGATAGATTTCCAAAAGCAGATGTCCACCCAAGTGTTCATACTTTGTGACAAGCCTAAAGATGCAAATTTGATATTGATCAGCTTCAGGGGCACCGAACCTTTTGATGCCGATGATTGGAGTACTGATTTTGACTACTCTTGGTATGAAATTTCCAAATTGGGTAAGGTACACATGGGATTCTTAGAAGCCTTAGGCTTGGGCAGTAGAACTGATCTTGTAACCTGCCACAATCACCTTCAAGTGAAACACAAAAACTTTAGCCCTGCAAATGGTGTTGGTGTTAGCAAAAGACCTTCAGAAAGCACCAAATCATTATTCTCAAACACTGATTCTGACATGAAACAAGGTGGATGGGATCAGTCTTCTTACTCTGGGGTGCCTACTACTGCTAGCAACAAGATGGTTCCACCAGAAATGGTGGAGAAGTCTGCATACTATGCGGTGAGAAGAAAGCTCAAGAGCTTACTAAAGGAGCACAAAAATGCAAAATTCATAGTTACTGGGCATAGCCTAGGTGGGGCACTTGCCATATTGTTCCCATCAGTTCTGGTGTTGCATGAGGAGATGAATGTGATTCAAAGGTTGTTGGGTGTGTACACATTTGGACAGCCCAGGATAGGGAATAGGCAGCTGGGGAGGTACCTGGAAGCCCATTTGGATAGTCCAGTCCCGAAGTACTTCAGGGTTGTCTACTGCAATGATCTTGTGCCCAGGTTGCCTTATGATAACAAAACCTTCTTGTATAAGCATTTTGGGGTGTGTCTTTACTATGACAGTCGATACATTGAACAAGTATGTATTCGACTCTTTCGTTCTAAACTTTGTTTACTTTTATATTTGCCTTACTATTTATTGTCATATTGAATCCTGTTCAATTAATGTTCTGTAAGCTAGTATCCCAAATAATGGATTTGGACCATTCTATTCACCAGTTCCTTATTGATATGGAAGGCCACTACATTACACATTACACATGCAGCATGCTAATGCTTATTAAAATTGGCACAACAGGGTGTTGTTGTTTGGTTCATGATCTTTGTCAATCTTTCAAACTGTAAATTGGGTCATTGGGGTCATATTAATAGGACGGTATTATACAGCATAATAGTTCAATATTGCAGGGGCTAGAGTTGTTAAGAAGTTGTGGATGAGGGAATGCATGTCCGTTGTGGGTTTGATGTCCTTTCAAGGCTTGAATGAATCTTTAGTTAACTTTTTAAGTTTCTTCTTCTTCTAGCTAGTACTGACTACTGAGTTATCTTCTTCTTTGACATATGCCTATTTGAAGACAATGGAGGAGGAGCCAAACAGAAACTTCCTTGAAATGAGATATCTGATACCATTATATTTTAATGCTGTTTGGGAGCTAATAAGAAGTTTAACAATGGGCTACACTTATGGGCCAGAGTACAAAGAAGGATGGTTCTCCATTCTGCTAAGGATGATAGGACTTGCGCTTCCTGGTATCTCAGCACATTCACCTACAAATTACGTCAATTCCATGAGACTTGGAAAGGAGCGCATCATTCGGAGGTCCTCTTTCTCTTAAAGTCTCTCTTTCAAGTAATGCTTGATTGCAGTCATCAAATCATGAGGTCAAGTTACTTGAACACATTCAGCGTTGGGTCATGTGATATGTAATATGATATTGGCTTGTTATTGTCCAAGTAATGTGCATTGTCAAGCTGTTTTCTATAGTCAAATTCATTAAAAAAGAGAGAGTTAAATTCTTGTTGTGGGTGCGGGATAAGTGTTCTACTAGTATAGTTTGAATGGAATGAGGATTATTAACCACTATATATATATATATATGATTAGTATTGAAGAGGCATGTTGTATATGCTGAACAATAATGCTAGGGGACACCGCATTTTGGTACCATATTGTGTACCACCATCGAATAGAGGTAGAACCTACTTGTATTAGTGAGTTACACCTCTATTAGAGAGGTGGTACACAACGTGGTACCAAAATGTGGTCTCCCTAACATACTCTCTAAATGTGTAACAAAGCGATTTCCATGAAGGCATCTTTGTATTGTTGTGTCAGAAACCAGCTAGCTAGTTTTTCTACTGCTAACATGGACAACAATGTCATTACCAAGAGACTGATGAAAGAGTGATGGTCTCGGAGATATTAGAACCGGACGACTGTGGTCTTGTCCTTAACATGAAAAAAAGGGTTTGGAGACAGCATCATACCACATGATTTATGTCCCAAAACCAACAAACAAAACTTGTTATTTTCCTTTTCGGCTTTCAATACTTCCACGCATTTCCAGGTATCCTAATCTTTCAATCTGTACATTGGTACTATTTGATTTAAGATTTTGTTTTCACTAGAAAAATGAACTGGTGACTGTATGACAAATATTTTCTTGATTTAAAAGCCAAGTTTTAGAGGGTTAAAAATATAAATGAATTAGAATTGAGTAGAGACGACAATTAACAAAAAGAAGAAGGCTCTACAACATTCACAATGCCTGCACTTCACGTAATCACATTTACTTGGTGTCGAACTTAATTCTCTGGTGGTTGATAAGTTTGCTGTTGTTGCTTTTTATGCCATTCTCTTTTCTCCTGTTTTGGGTTAAGAATGTTAAGTAAAGACAACAATTAACAAAAAGAAAGCCCTCAACAACAAATAACAAGCAAAAAAAGTTGCACATAATCTACTTGTAGCTTATATAGTTTTCTCAGTTAAAAATGGAGAAGCAATAGCCAATTAGCCAAATATTCTCAGCCATTTGGATTGAAACTTGAAAGCTAATCATTTGAGTTAATTACTCGATATAACTCCGTATTGCTATAAGGAGGTGCTCACATGAATAATGAGACCAATCACCCGTGGCATGGCTGGTTAGAAAAGAGGTCTAATATGCGGATTTAGATTCTCTGCTCTACTTATTTTCAGGTTGAGGATAATTGTTTTTAGGTTTTAGCCTTTTAGGTTGAGGATGTAACGCCAGTGGTGACACCTATACTACAATTGTGGCACAATGATGACGAAGACCCCACCTTATTGGAAGTACAACAAGAAGTTTTTATACCCCTCCAAAACACACACATGCATACAGACAGACAAGCAGAAGCAGTGCACTTGCACCCTCCAGACTCCAGAGCTTGCCTTGCCGCTATGCATTATGCACCCTGGAGCTTGCTGCTGTGCCCACGTAACAGCCTTAGCCCTTAGCCAATGTGTAAATACCCCATTCATTTCTCACTTCCAGTGTGTGCCATAAAACAAATCAATGGCTACTAAGTCCCAAGAGAACCACAGCAATGGAGTTGATGTTGATGATGATGATGATGATGATGATGATGAGTTCAGCTACCTGTTCTTAAGGCCAGAGAAGGGAGGCCTCTGGGACTTGTTTTGGTACGCAGTGTTGGGAGACATAGGCAGTGGAGTTCGGTTCCTGGAGAGCTCGGACGAGGGACTGGTGGGTGAGGTGGCAGAGGAGCATAGATGGGGCATAGTGGTCACCATAATTATCCGCAAAATCATAGCCCTCTTTGCTGAGCCCATCAGATGGACTGGCTACCTCCTTGACTTCCTCCTCAACCTCATCTCTCACAATGGAAACCTCTTTGGCCTACTCTACAATCTGATTCATGGTATACACAAACATACTCTTATGACTATTTCTGCTCAGGAATCATCCACACTTGACCTTCACGAGTTCCTATACAAGAATCCTTTATGCTAATCTTATATAGGAAGATTGTCTGGACAGAATACTATACGGAATCCGGAATCCTATTTGGGAATTATTTACACATAAAAACTTTCTTATATAGAATTAACATAAAAGATTCCCGTATAGCATCTTGTCCGGACCAATTGCGGATGACCTGGCTGTGGATACGAGAATCACCCTATCACTGCTACCCATTTACCATTGTCTTCATATTTTGTCATTTTTGTGAGCTTTAATGCTATATGCATACTTATCATTATGTTTCCGATGTCAATTGTTTGTTCTTAGTTTCTTACCACTCTGTCAGTTTGCTTTTACTTGGAGATTAACTCATATGTATACATTAAAACATTGGCAAACTATTCATTAATTGATGTATTCCTTAACTTGTTAGCCATTTCTCTGCATGGTGAATGCAATTTATCGTTTACTAAGGGGCAGAAGTAATGAAGTTCAGGCATGCAACACAAATTAATGCTATTGGAATTATTTGCACATGTTATTCTACTCATAATTTGTGCCTACCTTCTTGCCAAGGACAAAGGGTTGTCTATACTATTTCATCTTTAAGAAGTAAAAAAGAAAATACTGCAGACTGTTTGTATCTCCATTATTCCTAACAGTGTAATTAGTTACTATAATGGTGATTGGGGGAGCAGGAGAAGTGGTTGTGCCGCAGAGGGGCACGGAGACTTTCATAACTACAATGGGTCATGTAGATGGGCGGATGGACCTCTACAATGGCGAACGCATAGCAGAAGACATAGTTGCTTCTGTTTCTGAAGAGACAAGCATAATATCAGAAATAGGGAACCCTGCTCTTATGGACCTCTGTATCATGGCTTCCAAGTTAGCATATGAGAATGCCAAAGTCATTAGAAAAATGGTGGTTGAAAATTGGAAGGCAAGCTATTCCATTATTGTTCTGTTCTCTCTGTCTTTATTTTTTTCTTTGTTTGACAAAATACTGGATTCAATATACTTTCAGTTAATCGCAATAAATACTAACTAGTTTAGTTTTGAACTTTCACTGAAAGCAAATGCATTTTGTGGACTGCTACAATTGCTGGAATGGTAAGTACATTTTGAACATGACTTTTGGTCATAAAAAATTTCAAAGTTGTAAGCTTTATAAGTCCAATTAATTTTTCTTCTCCTATATTGGGTGATTATTTGATAGATTTCCGAAAGGAGATGTCCACCCAAGTGTTCATACTTTGCGACAAGCCTAATGATGCAAATTTGATATAGATCAGCTTCAGGGGCAGAGAACCTCTTTATGCCAATGTTTGGAGTACTGATTTTGACTACTCTTGGTATGAAAATCCCAAATTGGGTAAATTACACATGGGATTCCTAGAAGCCCTAGGCTTGGGCAATAGAACTAATGCTGTAACCTACCACAATCACCTTCAAGTGAAACACAAAAGAGTCACCCCTGCAAATGGTGTTGATGTTAGCGAAAGACCTTCAGAAGGCACCAAAGCATTATCCTCAAACACTGATTCTGACAAGAAAAAAGATGGATGGGATCAGTCTTCTAACTCTGAGGTGCCTACTGCTCCTAGCAACAAGATAGTTCCACCAGAGATGGTGGAGATGTCTGCATACTATGTTGTAAGAAGAAAGCTCAAGAGCTTACTAGAGGAGCACAAAAATGCAAAATTTGTAGTTACTGGGCATAGCCTAGGTGGGGCACTTACCATATTGTTCCCATCAGTGCTGGTATTGCATGAGGAGATGAAGGTGATGCAAAAATTGTTGGGTGTATACACATTTGGACAGCCAAGGGTAGGGGATAGGCAGCTGGGTATGCACATGAAAACCCATTTGGATAATCCGATCCCTAAGTACTTCAGGATTGTCTACTGCAATAATATTGTGCCCAGGTTGCCTTATGATGGCAAAACCTTGATGTATAAGCATTTTGGGGTGTGTCTTTACTATGACAGCCAATACATTGAACAAGTATGTATTCGAGCCTTTGATTATTCATTTTGTTTAATTTTATTTTTGCCTTGAATCCTGTTCACTTTAGTGTTCTGTAAACTAGTTGCCATAATAAGGAATTTGGACCATTCTATCCTGCAGCTATGGAAGGTCACTACATTACACATGCATCATGCTTATTAGAATGGTATAGTAGGAAGTTTCTGTTTGGTTAACTCAGAATCTTTGTCAATACTCCAAACTGTAAATTGATTCATTGGGGGCATATTGGTATGAGGGTATTGTAAAGAATAATAGTTCATTGCAGGGGCTAGAATTGTTAAGAATGTTGTGGACGAGGGAGTGTATGTCCATTGTGGGTTTGATGCCTTTTCAGGGCCTGAATGAACCTTTAGTTGACCTTTTTAAGTTTCATCTTCTTCTAGTACTGAGTTGTTTTCTTCTCTGACTTGTGCATATTTATAGAAAATGGAGGAGGAGCCAATCAGCAATTACTTTGGAATGAGATATCTGATACCAGAATATCTGAATGCTGTTTGGGAGCTAATAAGAAGTTTAACAATGGGCTACACACATGGACCAGAGTATAAAGAGGGATGGTTGTCCATTTTGACAAGGATGATAGGACTTATGCTTCCTGGTATCTCAGCACATTGCTTTACAGATTACATCAATTCCGTGAGGCTTGGGAAAGAGCGAACCATTCGGACTAGATTGCCGTCATCAAGTCATGAGGTCAAGTAATTTGAATTACTTCAGCCTTGGGTCATATGATAATCTTTCCTTGGTGCATTGGCTTTGCATACCATAGGTAGTATTGCACCTATTGTGTCTATTGTTTTTGGTTTAACTTTGATTTTGTTGTTAAAAAGAATGCACAAAAACAGATCTATTTAGATGCTGTGTAAAACACAAAGAATAATTACTGTATCTGTGGAATGTCTAAATCTTTCAGTCCAAAGAAAGAGTAGAACTTTGAGTTACTATGTTTAGGAACTTCTTTTGGCCTAGAATATCACTCCAATTATGACATTCATGTCCCACCTCAATTTCATGTTGAATCTTTGACACGGTACAAAAAAAGAGCAAAGCAACAATTTCTTTTGTGGCTACAAAAATTCAATGTGTATTACAATTACAAAGCATAATATTAACTCCATTGGACCCTATTCAATGCTTTTAGCAACATAGCGAAAAATGATTGCAAGAGCAAACCATATGA
This sequence comes from Dryas octopetala, assembly GCF_963921425.1. Taxonomy (NCBI): domain Eukaryota; kingdom Viridiplantae; phylum Streptophyta; class Magnoliopsida; order Rosales; family Rosaceae; genus Dryas; species Dryas octopetala. The sequence goes on from NC_141369.1 coordinate 18,176,217, forward strand.
AGTACATAAAATCTGATAAAGAGAAAATTCCACTGTGACAGTTGGTTTTATTAGTTTGAAGTTGCCTAATTATTACACAAAGACAGATGGTCCCCTTGTATATATGAAAAATTGCAACAAATCCTAGGCAATGCATTACTTACCTTTAGCACCCAAAGAATTGACAACATTACATAGATCACCTATGCCATCCCCCAACAACTCTTGTAACCCAATGTCAATTGCTTTTGCAGATACCCAACATCAATCATGTGATCA
>NC_141369.1:18176674-18206802 GCF_963921425.1 Dryas octopetala
CAATCAATGATGATCGCCTGCCACTGTTTCTGAACTCCTCTGTAGCCATTAACCCTTGTAAACTTCTCTGAGAAAGTACCCACTTAGCTTCCCTATCTTCTTTCCCATAATCTTTCTTAGAAGAAAAAGCTGTCTGTAGAAAATCAAAAGTAAACGGAAATCAGTAATAGTAATTTCAAGCCAAGGCTTCTTGTTCCTCATAGAGACAAGTGATAATTGCAAATACAATGCAACTTAAAACATTGCACAAACCTTCCTATCGAATAATAGATTCCAGGCATCTCCAGTCAAGGCATAGCGAATTGCGAATTTGATGATATCCAGGGGAATGTAGAAAATCAAACTATACAACCATATGACTCCAGCCCATCCCCAACCAATGCCGCTAATATAAGCAAAGCTGATGTTTGCATAGACAGCAATTATAGTAGCCACCTAAACATTAGAGAAACAAGAATTTTCAACAAATTAAATTTAAGTCTGCTCGGTTTTGTAACCTTTACAGTCAATTTGATTGCATAAATGTAAGAGTTAGTTTGTTAATCCTCGAAGTTGAAGTATGTAAAAGGATTAACATACATAACATGTTTATTTGCATAAACCATACCAGTTGAGCCACCACAAATGCACACATCAAGAGAGTTCCAGGCCTCTCAACAAATGACCATGACTGGCTGCGTGTAACAAATATGAGAGCCTGGCTGATGACGCTAACTTGCAGATATATAGCAGATGAAACTTGCTCACTGTTGCTGGATATAGATGTTACATGGAAGTAGGTCTGCAGCCATAAAAATCAATAAGCACTGTACAAGTAAACCAAGCTAATATATCCTATGCTGTTTTTAAAGAGTATCTTAGAAAACAGTCAAGAAGAAACATTTCTGTATTCATACCTCAAAGAAGTTGGTGTCGACTACGACCCAGTAAAATAATACAGTAACCAAAGCAAGATACGTGCCAATGACAATGCCAGTGGCAAATATCTCATTCAGCTTCCAACTGTCAGGCTTTGGAGAGGGCTTTACACGATCTTGGGAAATCGTCATGATGGTCCCTACATTTAAATACGCAATCGTGTACTCAGTTTAGATATACCCTTATAAAGCTAAAATTCTAAAATTAATACTTGCTTTTTTTTGGATGAACTAATACTTGGATTAAAAATCTTTTCTTCCCTCTCTAGTTTGTTTATCTAACTGTTCTGTGCTGGAAATCAATCATTTAGTTTACTTGTCTTCAGAGTAAAATTCTTAGCAGCTAAAGCTTCCAGAAATAGAAAAAAAAAAAAAAAAGGTTTATAGTTCATGGCCTTGTTCCTGATGTTCGATCCTATCCAATTAAAAAGAAGAAATATTAAAGCTACCCAGTTTGAAATATTACCATCATTCAGTATTGCTATAATCAGAACCATGAAAGGTGGGAAGTCATATTCCCATATCAATGCAAGAAGCACGAAACCAAGCTGCAGCAGGATTGAGTTCAAAACATTATGGAAGTTGAATAAAAAACAATCTTGAAAGACTTAATATTGAGTATAATAGAAAAATTTGAATATTGAGTTAATAAGACTAAAAGCTTACCACAATCCTTATGGTTATGGAGACAGCATATATCTGCATGTGCATGCAGGCTAATCAGTTTTACCATTGAAATGATTTAGAAACAAAGAATAGATAGTAAAAAAACAGAAGAAAAATTTAAACTGAAAATTGTATATAAATCCATTGAGTGTTATTGTAAATTCATTGCAAGGCTTTTGATCTTAGCTGTCACACATTAAGGGAACCTACAATGTCTTTTATCTGATTGTTAAACCCATGGGTAGAGCTTATCCTTGCAAAACCGTCTTACAATTAAAGAGTGCCATCTACTTGTGTACTACATGTTCAAAGATACCCAAGCAATGTGGGACTATTCTAACACTGATAAGGTTAGCTAGTGATAATATTGAGCAATTATATGATCTGATATTTAAAATCCTAATATCAAAAAGGAAATTATGAAGTATTCATGTTGGTAGTTAAGTTATATAAACTGCCAAGTTGCTGGTTAAAATGTGAAGTTAGCGCTGCTTTATGATTTTATTGCTCTCCACCATGTATATTATGCACCACTGATATTTTACTGATAAAACAGTACCATTATTGAATATAGAGAAAAGATTGTTACTCAACTGTATAATTCTTCATTCTTTGGAATATAGCTCGACTGGTCAGAACAGCACTGACAATCACACTTAAGCCTGGCTCAGTTAAGACTATATCAGAAGCACTTCTTGCAGCATCTGTGGAATCTGCCACTGCTATACCAATGTCTGCTTTCTTTAAAGCAGGTGCATCGTTAACACCATCTCCAGTCATGCCTACCACATGCTTCTTTTCTTGTAAAATCTTTACGATTTCATACTTATGTTCTGAAAGTTGCAAAGCAGTGATAAGCTAGGAGAGTGATCCAGAGTTTGAACAATATATATAAACAAATATGCACTGCAAATGTCACATATGCTACACACAAGAAAAAAGCACCCCCACCAAACAGTAAGTTGTCTCCTTTCTATTTGTGCATCTATAATGGAGATTAATTTTCATGTTTTTCATGGCTCAAAAAAGTTAGAGCGTAACTATTGGCCACAGAGAGAATACAAGGATGAAAGATTTTGTTGTCAGTTGGGACCTTTCAAGTTCTTTTCATCATTAATCTTATAGGTCAAAATTATTTAATGAGACAACTGACTAGTATTTGATTTACATACCAGGGAAGACACCAGCAAAGCCATCTGCCTTTTCAATCAGCTCATCCACTGGAAGAGCTTCATGTTCCTCTTTGTCACGGCCCAATAATGAAGAGGAGGGGTACATGTTTGTTCCCATACCAAGTCGTCGCCCTGTCTCCTTTGCAATTGCCAACTGATCACCTGATGTGACCAAAAAAAATAAAAAAATCAGTACCCATCTTTGACATTTATGCTCAAAGATACACAATTTAAGTTTAAAAACAAAGATACGATAATCACATTTATATGTAACGCTAAAAGAAGAAAAATATGGTGACATCTATATGAAACCACTAGCAGCCTCTGATATTTTGTTGTTGATGATAGAAATCATAATGTCACTGTCTTTATTTAAATACAGGAGAAAGAGTATGAATAGAAATTAGTTTCATCACAGAGAGAAGTACAAGTCATGTCAATAATAAAGGTAGAAAATGCACAGTTGTCTTGAGGATTTATATATGTAATTATTGATGCCAAGAACTGGTAATATATCACTCAGACCTGAAAATGGTTCAGATTATTTTATATGGAGAAGGAGACGTATAAATATTTATCAAGACGACAGTTGGCATTAACCAGGTTGTTATGAATCAGTAATGATATAACAGGTTAAGCCAGCATTAATCAATTGTATGAGGTAAGCTACACTGCTTGATTACAGTAGTATCTAGGGTGTGTGTCTGTGTGTAAGAGCCCCTTGTATCATGATAGATACATATACGAACCTGTAATCATCTTCACACAGACTCCAAGGTTAAGCGCTCTACGAATAGTCTCAGCACTATCATGCCTTGGAGGATCAAACAAGGGTAACAACCCAGCAAATGTCCAAGGACCTCCAGGGCTTTCTTTAGTTTTTTCTGGAACTTCCTGACATAACAATAATATGGAGTTCAAATATGTCAGAAACACAAAACAAAATAATTTTATATTTCAACCAGTGCTCAAGAAGTGTTGTTGTATGAATTTGGGATTTCTACCTTCAAGTGACAAATTAAATTCTTCTTGTGTTCATTACAAATCTCACACCAGCATTAAAAGTATTAGAACATAGCCCATATATCATACCTGATAAGCAACTCCAAGAGACCGCAATCCCCTTTCAGCAAATTTGTCAATAATTGAATGCACTTTCCCAGCAATCTCATTTTTCTCTGGGCATAGATCTAGAATCTGATATTCAAGATGACAATGAAAAAAAAAACAAAAAAATTCAGGTTTTGGCATTGCTACAACTTCCCAAATGAAAATTTATACTTCATACACCATTATTAACAATAAGTAATTAATTATTGATTATAAATTGTAAACCTAATCGTATTTGTTGTACTTTCCTCATTGCAGGGGATTAGAGAAAAAATATATGACCTACAGTACAAGACTACTACACGGATATTATAGTATGGGAAGATCACTTGGGCATTGTGTTCATTCTAAGGTAATTATCCTCTGAACATTCAGTACCTGTTCCGGAGCTCCTTTGCTGGCCCGATACCAATTACCATCAGAATCAATGTATGTAATAGCAGTACGCTTGTCCACTGGATTGAAGGGCAGAAAATGCACTTCTGTAATATTTGCACGTGCCTATAGATGAAAGGTGCTTTTATGCATAAGTAACTAGCATATAATAGAAAATCTTAACACCAGGATTGAAGTGTACTTCCTATCATTACCTCCTTTGGATCAGAAAGCATATTGACAATGGCTGCATCAATAGCGTCCTGATTCTCCAGTCTTGCTGCTCTGGCAGCAAACAAGATAACCGCATCTTTGTCAATATCTTTGTTGAAAACCTGCAAAAGTTACATATATTTATACATATTCAACCACACCATATGGCCAAAACATGCCATATCAAGACACATAATATTAACATTTGCCTCCATCATTGGAAGCTTACTATAAATTCCAAGGAATAAACTAGTTGTTGAACTTAAGAAATTATCATGGAGTCGGCTTTCATACCTCGACTAGGTTTCGATCAACCGTGAGGCGATTCAGGGTGAGAGTTCCAGTTTTGTCACTGCAGAGGACATCCATTCCCGCCATTTCTTCAATTGCTGTCATCCTTTTTGTAATGGCACCCTTTATTATGAATAAAAAACAAAAAGGTATGCAAACAATGTCAGTATGAATATTTGTGATTGATGCTATATTTTTTAACAGAGAAAACCACAAAGTTGAAGGTTTCCTTCTTTCACTGAATATTCAACTAACATATTTGCATAAATCTCTTTAGCAAGGCTTATAGTATTATGAGAAGTTGGGCACTCATATGAATTTATTTCCAATACATATCAACTATTTTCATAGAAAAGTATGAAAACTTTGGAAGCATAAAATTTCTTGATGGCTCCAGAATATTGTGGGCTTAAAACTATTAAGAGATGCACCTGTTGAGAGAGTCGATGAGAACCAATCGCAAGTGTCACAGATAACACTGTTGGCATAGCTATTGGTATTCCTCCAATTAAGAGCACAAGAAGGTTGTTGATCCCATCCCTGTAAGAACGGTGCTGTATGGGGAACATGACAATGATTTCAAGAATCATTCCCACAGCTATAGAGCAAATGCAGAAATTCCCAATGGCGGTAAGGACCTGCAGAAAAATCACGTCACTGATGTCACATTGTGATTTTAATAGTTTGCAATTTTTAATGTTAACTTGGCCTTGTGTACTCTATCTTTTTTATAGTTACAATGCTTCTCAAAAGTATGTCCTGAATGTCTATAACTATTCTAAACACCATCAAAGATGAATGCTGAAACTAATATTAAAATATTCTTTCTGAGTGTAAATACATAATAAGCAAACAAGAAGAGAGAATTTTCCTACAAGGCTGTAGAAATACTAGTCAAACTCTTAAGATTAACAAAAATAAAAAATATGACAATTTAATGTCTTCACTTCAACATTAGCCATTCAATGAAACGTTAAGGTAGATTCCAATATGTAAATTGTGAAGTAATTATCAACTTTTTATGAACCATATCACTTGGAGAATTTAGTATCAAGAGGAGCATGTCAGGCTATATGTTAAAGATTTTCTTAATCACCTGCTGGAAATGTCCAACAGCTTCTGTGGAGTCAACTAAATGTGCTGCTTTTCCGAAAAAGGAGTGAACTCCAGTTGCTATCACCACAGCTTCAAGTTCTCCATGCTTACATGTTGAACCAGAATATACTTCATCGCCTGTCCTCTTGGTGACAGGTAGAGACTCTCCTGTAAGAGCTGACTGCCAAGAACAAATTCAACAATATTACTTCATTATATGGATCATATTAACCTTATGTGGAAGAATTACAAACATATCAGGTAGACATCTAGTTATGTGTGTGTGTGCGCGCGCACGTGTACATTATTAAGCTAACAATGGGTCACCCAACAGAATGTGACATCTATGTATTTGCCATTTGCCGATAGTTAAATAACAAATTGGACTTTTCAAGTGCATGCCTGATCAATTTTTAGTGGATCTCCTTCAAGTAGGCGAGCATCAGCTGGAATGATATCCCCAAGCTTTATGCTAATTATATCTCCAGGTACTAAAATAGCTGCATCTTGCTCTTGCCACTGCCCGTCTCTGCGAACCTGCATGTAAGAAACGTAAACTAATATTCTCTATTTTGTGCATAAAGGTGATATTCTCTAAGCCAAAGGTATCAAGCAAAGTGGCATACCTTTGTCTTTGGAGCTAAATGAGCCATAAGAGCTGCTGCAGCATTCCCCGCATTATTCTCCTCTATGAAACTAATTGTTGAATTGATTATTAATAAGATAATAATCCCTACAAAGTCTTGCCAATCAGGACCCTCACCCTGAAATATCATTGCATTAGAATAAAGTTATAATCAGAATTTACAATGCCCTGACGTGAAAATGAATACTTTAGTTTTAAGAATACTTACTCCACCGTTAGCAAGGACAAGTGCCATAATTGCTGCAGCTTCCATAACCCATGACAAGGGGTTCCACATAAAACTAAGAAACTTCAAAAATTTGTTCTCCTGCAATAATATTTATGAGAGGGTTTTTAATAATGTTAGGAATTACTTCAATAAGGTAAAATTTGCGAACAATGGTTATACACGCCAGAAACAACAATTCTGTTTTATTTAGGACCAAGATCAATTCTGTATCAATATAAGAAGAACCCAAAATATAGAGAACCTATTTGGAGACAGTATGGGAGACAGAATACCCTATTTTTCCGGTTCCTCTAGAAAGATCGATTTATTTATTTGCATATTCTTTAAAGTGTATCAATTAATCAGCTAGCAATGTAAATCAAGTCAACACACTCCTTCATGTGCAACCCCATTCTACACGTGAAGAGGTGGACAAATGCTGACAGAGATAAACATATAGGTGCAGCCCCACCATGTCTTTTACAACCTTAAAAATAAGTGGCGAATGAAAAATAAAGGTCTGAAACCCAAGACCTGCTCAAGTCAAAACTCTGATAAGCAAATTCATCAAGAAACTTGTCTTCGACACTTTGAATTTATCTGTGCATTTTCTTGGTTCTGAATTACTAGGCTAAAATAAATGCTATATCCCAACAACAGATAACTTGTTCCACCAATTCACCTCTAACCTTTCAGCACATCCTGCTACCCCCATGTTGACTAGTGAAAGTCAAGAACCAAGATGCTTAACTCTGTCAATCTAAGTTTCACTGGAAATTGACTTTTCTACTTGCTTTAAACACTAAAACTGAATTTATAGAAAGCACATTTTAGAGCTGTGGTGCTTACTGTCTTCTCTTCAAGCTTGTTATAGCCAAAAATCTGCAATCTGGCCTCAGCATCTTCAGACGAAAGTCCTGCTGGTGATGTTCTCAGTTGTTCAAAAACTTCTCCCAATGGTATGCGTTCCTGTTATGAACGAAGTGTTTTTAATGTTATGGTAGGGAATGAATTTCAAAATGTGTTTGTTGTAATGTACTGAAAAACCTACCAAATCAATTCCCTCTCTATTGAAATTCTCAGGATCCAACAATGCTTTCTCCAGATCTTCAGCCATGATTCAAGCTTCCAATCCTGTACTTAATAGTCAATCAAATGTTTCTCAACAACATTAGGCAGGCATCCTGCCACAATTATGTAGGCACAGAATTGACAGTATGATATAAGGAAAAAAAAAAAAATCATTAAACATAGTATCCTATATATTTGCATTGTAGAGGAAAATGTCCTAAAATATTATCACCATTATCAACAAGATTTTGACACCCTAAATGCAGCTTAGTATTATCATGTCCACTTCCAACTAGTTTTAATGTTAACATCAGTAACGCACTAAAAGAAACTCAATGACATTTGAGTAAATCATTATGACAGTCAGTTTGAGCACAGTCCAATTGAACCCATGTTCAACTTCAGCATCACTTCCACTAACTTAAATAATTCCACATTAACTTCATTGCATAACAATCGAAGAGCCAAGTCATCACCAATTATACAATTTGGCTCTGGATTTAGTTACTGTAAACTAGCTCCCAAAGATATCAATAAGAACCAATGCCATCTGCCCAAATCATTACTATCATGCACAGAATCAACACAAAGACTCAAACATAAATGTAACCCACAATGAGAATTCATATAATAAAATTAAGCATCACTACTTACAAGTACTTAGTGATGGGAAAACTTGAAAGGTGGAAGCTTGTATGAAACCAAGTACTTGAGAGAAGCAGAAGAGGGATGGGGGATCCTCCACTTCTTCTCCTCTTGCTTTGGTGAAGTGGGTACACAGGAGTGAAGAAGTAGGATGTTGTATTAGAAGTAGTAACTAGAATTTTTCCCACATCTAATTGATTTGGTAGCTGACCGTTGGTTGAGTGAAAAGCGGATGATGATCCTCTATCTGCATGTTGTCTTAATATGGGTCGCGCCATTCTTCAACGTGTTCTTTGTCCCTCTTTAATTATTTGATTGCGATTTAATTGAGCGACCAAGCTGGTACCAGATCAGTGAGGGAGTGGATGAGAGAGAGAGAGAGAGAGAGAAATCTAAGAACTGGGAAGGAAGGAAGAGACGGTTAGCTTCAACTACCTTTCAAAGCTTACCCTTCAGTTCCAACCTAACGTTCCCTCCTTCCCTCCAATTCCCAAATCAAAATCAAAGCCTCGCTGGCTTTTGCTTGGTCTTTGGCCTTTGTGTGCTACTCACCAGTAACGTGCTTACAAGTTGCAACTTAGAACACCGTAAGTAGAAGTGTAGAACGTCATTGATTTGCCACCACTTTCCGGATTGTTGACAAAATTGCCAAAATATAGCCACCCATATAAAAAATAATAATCAATAATTATATTTTAATAAAAATATAAATTTTGTCAAAATTTGATGTAAGATGGATAAAAAGTCTCTTCCCTAACACTAGTTTTTGAGCTGGGCATATGTTATAGGATATCTTCTCACAATAAAGTAGGTGTTATATATTGTGATTCGCACCTCGTTATAAAAGGATGCTCGAAAACCTTCAGGGCTTGAAGGAAATTCCTTATTGGTGTACAAGATAGTTCAAAAAATTCCCTATTATTTTTATTAAAGACTTTTTTTTTTTCTGTAGTCTTAAAATCATAATCAATGAGTAGTGTTTGAGTTCTTTCTCTAATCAAAGAAAAACCGTGAAAGGTGATTAGATTGATGATAAAATAGTTTTTCAATCCGTTCGAGCATTACTCAAATGGGTTCGTACAATAATCAATGGTTATAATTTTAGAACTCTGAAAAATAGCTAAATGTCTTTAAGTAAGACTCAAAAGGAATTCATATACGATTAGGAAGGGTATGCATTTGGAGGAAAAGCAAACCCAAGTTAGTTGGAGAGGGTTTCAATTTCTTTCTTTTGGGATGTCATTTCTCATAAAGCTGTAAAGAGGAAATTGCATCATTAGTCTATTTATTCTTTAAAAAGTTTTATATTGGCCCACAATTTTTTTTCGTTCTTTATTGGTCCATTAACTTTGTGATGTTTTCCATTATGGTCCAAACTATTAAATTAGCACAAATGACTATATATTTTAGTTATGTGCTGCACACATGGGACACTGTTATAGTCCACTAATTTTTCACTTAGTTCTATCTTGGTCTACTAATTCTTCACTTAGTTCCCATATTGGTTCACAATAGCGCTCCCACGTATGAGGGACTTGACTAAAATATACGGCCGTTTGTGTTAATTTGACGGTTTAGACCACAATGAAATACATCATAAAGTTAGTGAACCAATAAAAAAAATGGACCAATGTGAGACTAAGTGAAGAATTAGTGGACTAATGGTGCAATTTTTTCGAGCCATGAATTATTTTTCTAATATTATACTTACCAAATATGAAAATAAAATTATTTTTTTATTCTCAAGTCTTTGACAATATCGCCATTAATAATTTTCCTACATAAGATCCGAAAAAAAACATGGACAGTTAGAGTTAGATACCTGCCCTCCCTTGGGCAAACTGATTAATTAGTTGGAAGGTATGGGGTCTCCAGTCTCTCTCTATATGTGAAACAGTGAAAGGAAGACAATTCATCACAATATATATATATATATATATGCTTATAATGGCCCCGCAGTCTTTGTAAGTTGTAACCATATCTTTAAATACAATCCTAAATTCAGTTCAATTTTCCAATAAGAAAAGGGCACTTCACACTTGGGCATGCCCTTGCAACTTTTTCCTTACCTAACATACCACCAACATCGCTCTCTCTTGATTACATTTAATATGATTAATGTTATTAATGAAGAAATTAATCAAGTATCAACTTCATTAGCTATATTCGATCTTTGACCACCTGTATTATTAGGTGTTCCAATTTTCTATACAGACTTTTTGTTCTTTCTTAAATGGCTTTTATACCATTTCAGATTTCATAAAAATAGGTATATATTGGAGTTGTTCAGCAGTATCTAATCAAACACAATACACATTACGTCATTGATCTTATCTAAGTAACATGCTCAGAAACACAAATTGAATGCAAGCCTTTTCCTGCAGCCAGCTTCTGACTATTTGTTTAATGATTTTAATCAAACATGTGGTGGCTGTGGTGCCATTTTAATTAATTTTAGCCAACAATCAAATCTCCGCACACTATATATATTATCTTTAACTAATAAAAATTTCACGAGGAAATTACATATTTAGTTCAGTTATTTTATACTTAGTTCAATTTTGGTCCACAATATTTTTTAAGTTTTGTTTTGGTCCACTAATTATTTCACTTGTTCAATAAATGACCAGATTTGTTTTCTCAAATTTGGCATGCCTTTTACCCTATCAAATCTCACTCAAATTCAGCAAACATATACTTATTTTAAAGCTATGCATTTCTTCTTTACAACCATATAAAGATCATTCAAATTGGAGTTCTAAAACTCAAGATAATTGACCGCAAAGTAGGGTGCTCGAAACTGCCAATTTTTTAACCTTTACCCAATCTCAATTCTCTTAAATTCTAATACTCCAAATTTGTTTTTATGACTAAGAAATGATGAAATATAACTTATACTTTAATTACAATTGAAGAAAACACAACTCAAAAGATTTAAAATCACAAATCTGGATCTTTATTGAACAAATGAAATAATAGTGGACCAAAACAGAACATAGAAAAGATCGTGAACCAAAATTGAACTAGCTGTAAAATAAGTAGATCAAATCTGTAATTTCCTCAAAATCTCACCTATGTATAATATTCGGTCATAACTAGATGTGTAAGTTGGGCCAGGCTAGCAAGGACATGGCCCAAGACTGAATATTTAACGGCCGTGAACGCTTGCATATTGGGCCTAAGCTTGGTCCAATGGACCAATTTTGTTGGCTATCAAATATTTTGATGGAATTATGTACGGACTTCATCCCGTAATGAAAAGGGGTTTCTTTTTGTTTAGTTTTCAACATAAATAGACTGATAGGTCGGTCCATATACCAGAATACAATTCACAAATCTCATACATTTACAAATTAATTAAGGTGCTTAAGTACGAGATTAGAGGCTGGGGATGATGACAACTTGTAATGTACTCCACTACTTTATGATATACATTGCATGCGGATATATGAATTAATTAACCACTTAACAAGTTAAGAAGGCATGTTCCTCGAAGGAACAATCAAGGCTCCTTGGATCTTCTTCAATCTTCATACCATTTTATATGTCTATCAAATTTGGTGATCAAGTTACCAGTAGCACTAATTCTGTCCGACCTCCATCTTTGAGGGAACTCAATACATACAAAGTCTCACAGAAAGAACATTTATTATATATATAGAAAGCTTTCATTGCACGAAATATTAATAATCTAGGTTACAACATCAAATCTCATTCATTTTGAATTTTAACACAAAACAATTAATACATGAACGTTTACTGTTAGATGATTGTGAAATTTCTTAGTCCATGGTGATCGAGTGAATATCAATGTATGTCTTACTTGTGTGAATTAAAATTTTTTTAGACTTGATAATCATGCTAAGCATGATCGATCATATATATTTACTAGCTAGAGTAGTTGAACAACCTGCATATCTGTAAAGATAGGAGTTGTCTACATTGACTAGCTGGCCCAAATGTGATAAGATCACCTAGGTTAGATTTGCCACTCCTAAGTGGTGAATAGTGATTGTAAAATATATATGATTCGATTCAAAATTATTTGAATCCCTTATTTAATTGTGAAGGCCATGAAGCCTCCATATATAATTCCCAACCACATATTATATTCACTCTAATTAAGATATGTTATATAGATGTGGATGCAACTGGCAGCTAGCAGTGTTGAGACATATGACTGATGAAGTGAAGATCATGTTATGTTAAGATTTCCCTATTAACAGTTGGCATACCCAGCTAGCTAAGCTTCTTTCACCTTGAGATATATAATGTCATTCCAATTACATTATACAATTAATAATGAATTAATTATATTCTCTGCTATACTTGTTTTGCGTTCATTTATATATTGTATGATATTCAATCACATCAAATGGTGGAAAACTTATACCTTATTAGTGAAAAAAGTGAACTCGTTAAGATTTAGCTCGTTTGGTGCTTTGGATTAGATTTGATATGATAATGGCTAGATTCATGTGTATTTAAAGAAAAAAGATGAAAGGTGTCTTATAACCTGAAGGAAGAAGATGAAAAGAATATGGATTAGCTATAAGGGAAAACTTATTTCCACTAATCCTACCATGTTTAATTTGGGGCATTAGAAGGAATAAGTTTCTCTTTATGATTAATCAATTATTCTTTCATATCTTTCCTTCAAGTTAATTAGAAGCTTCTTTCTTGAAAATACATGCACATGAATCTAGTAATTTATATCTAATATCAAATTCTAAGCATCAAAAAGTTAAAAAAGTGGTTGTATATCATACAAATTACAGTATATCATAAATTTTCAGTGTTTTTACTTGTTTCAGTCTTAGTTATTATTACAAATTCAAAAGTTATAAATTTATGAATGTGACTTACGAGTCTACGCACACTCAAAAACCAAAACTTATTATGAATTTATTTTTCATTTTACTCACACACACTGTCAAGATTAAAAATGAAACAAAAACAAATAGAGAATAAACAAACATCCAGATCCATTAATAATAGTAGTTTATTGGCAATTGGGATGTGTGACGACTGAGGACTAATGGTAACAAAATACAAGAATCCAACCAAACCAACGTACCTCAGAATTGAGGTCAGATTGCCGGTCCCTGGTTCCCATACCACATACCCTCTTAATTTGCCTTGTCTTGAGTAAGCAGCTCTCCTCTTTTCAAGTTTTCATGCCCACCTTTGCCACTTTTCTAATCAATGACTCACTTCAACTCCACACTCTCCAACCAATCTACGTTACTAATCTCCCAATCTCTCCCTTTTTTTTTTTATTACTTCTCATACCCCCACGTTCACTCCCCCTTTCCTCACTGAAAACCATGCTGTTGTTCTGCTGATGAGGCTGCAGCAAATCCCTCAGTTTCCGAACCTGACCATGTTCACTCCCTTCCTTCAAAACTCAGCCACACCCCCTTTGCCTTTGACATGTTGCATACTTGTATATATATACTTCAATCCCCTCACCCCACACTCCTAGTCCTCCTCAAGCTCTCTCCTCTTGAGCTTTTTTCTTTTTTTTCTTTTTTCTTTTTTCATTCTTTCATCTCTTCGATTTCTTTAAATATCAACCATCTCAATTAGCTAGACATCAGACATGGATGTGGTTCAACAATGCAACCAGAGTGGAGCCACCGCCAAGGCCTGTTCGAAGCGAAGCAGGAATGGTTTCAGCAGAAAGTGTGCTGCCTTAGTGAAGGAGCAACGTGCTCGTATTTACATCCTCCGCCGCTGCGCCACCATGCTCCTTTGCTGGTACATTCAAGGAGATGACTAGCCACCCTTCCTTTTCTACTCCATGCTCACATTCTCTCTCTCTATCTTAAATTTTTTTCCTTATACTACACTACACTCTTCCATTTAAGGATGCCTGTTTCTGGAGAAATTCTTGCATACAACCGTTGTATAACCTCTTCTCACATCAACAAAATTGAGGAAGATATTACTGACACGTGACAATTTGAATATGAGAAAGAGGTTGTATACAACGGTTGCGTGCAAGTTTTCTTCTTGTTTCTGCTGGTCTGGTTGGTTTTAATCCATCTTGTTGTGTGGTTTATCTTCTACTTCCTCTGGAGCTCCACTCCATTTTTTACCTGATTTGGGAACAACCCAATTAGGTTTTTGGGGGACAGGAGAGGTTTATGCCCACACACTTGCTTTTTAACCATAGCTGGATCTTCAAGCATGGGACACTGAGGTACCTGACATGGAGGAGTCTCTCTGTATCTGAAAGGCTTTTTAATTGGCTCCTGTTGCTGCTTCAAGGATCAATACTAGTATACTACTACTACTGCTGTGTTTTTTTTCTCCCTTTCTCCTTTTCCCCTCATTTCTTGGGAGTCAAGGGGAGAAAAATGTTTGCACCCTTCTTGTCAATGTTGGGAATATAAAGCTTGTAATCAAAGGTTACAAGGGGGATGCTAATATATTAATTACTTGCTATGTAATAATTTCAGTCGCCAAGCTTGTAATCATGGACCGGCCAAATAAAAAAGATAAGACTTTGTTATGATGGGTTGTGCAATGCTTGTCCTTAGAATTGAAATGTTACCTTATATAAGTTGACTCCACATTCTGACAGACTCAATGCTACAAATTTAAAATTTATATGGTTTGTGTTAGATGGACTAAACACAAGGTGTGAAATCCACTATAAAGAGAAAATTTCATACCTATTCTTGTAAGAATCCGATACAGTGAGTCCGACGTATACAATAATGTGAGTGAAAGAGATACGCACTGAAGAGATTGCTGCCCACCCACCATGATGGGCCAGTGGAACACAAATAAGATGCAGAGAGGTATGCTGTCAAGCTGAGGAAATGTTATAGATTCATCAATACATGAGTAGTTCCACTTCCACTATCAGCCAACTAATGTATCTCCTTTATAATAACTAACAGTATATGGAGAGAATCTATACAAGGATCTTCTTTTTCTCCCATCCAATCTTATTATACTTTGAAGATAATGGACTTAAATCATTAATCCAGTGTTAAACTAAACCCAAGTGAAACTGATCTTGTGCTTATTCTACCGATTCCATAGCATGTAACTGTTCTACATTTCCACATGCCATCACCTGGATTTCAAAGAAATAATAATAACAATAATCATACCATTTTCTCCAATAACTAACATATAGTAACTTAATTTCCTCATGTGCCAGTGTCTATCTACAGGGCTGTTGTTCTTACCTTTCTCTTTGAAATTTTAATAGATCAAAATTTGCTAAAGCTATTGTTCAAAAGGATATATATGCTTAATCGAAGTAAATGAGGTTCTTTATATATAAATTAAAGTAAAATAAGATACTGATCCAGTTTACATCCCTTTTACTCAAAAAATGAAACACTTTCAGCTACTACTCATTGGTACAACAACATCACGATGTAATCAGATCAAGGATGTCTTCTGATTAAAGCGAAAAGATTCACCTGATGAACTTCCAGATGGGAGCTATGGGAGCTAAACTTTGACATGGAATTCTTTTTGAATTATACAGAGCCCATTGGATGTTCAAATTGGGTCATTGGTCAATCCAATCCTTGAAAAGTAACATCATATAAAGGGGTACGTTTACGGCAGCGATGATTATGACCATCCAAAATGTCCGCATCAATCTTTGGATCACGAACTTTCTCCATGATTTGCTTGCTCTAGGAAGTAATTTTGTCATAGGATCAAACACAACATCCGCATTAGTGTCCACATTCACAGAAACCTCTATCTCCGGGGAAATATTCTTTCTAGCTGTTGGCCGCATCACAGCAGCACCTCTGCTACAAAAGAATAAACGAAAGTAAATAGTAATTAATGGAGCTTTCTGTAATTATTTATATAATGGTTCATATCGACCCTGCATACAACCAATGTAAAACTCAACACACTCTCACACAATCACAAACATACAAACAGAACTGCGGCACCACAATCATCCCTGCTTAAATTCATGGTGTCCTTGTCAAGGCCCACAATCAAATCCTTGACATCCTCGTCAAGGCTCAAACTTGTGTTGCCGTGCCCCTAAGCTCACAAGCCCACATGACAGTACCAAGACAACTCTAATACCATTTGTCACAATCCTGACAACATGCTTACTACATTGACACAATATTCTGAAAAAGGTCTAGTCACTAATGGGGCTCCCCATAATAGCTTGTATAGCCCACGTCAACTCAGCACATAACCGATGTGGAACTCAATATATACTTACACGACCACATACAAATAGAAATGGGGCATGCGAATGTAGCACAGGAGCAAACCTTTCAACTGAATTTTTGTCATCTGAACGTGTGATGGGAGTGCTCATGGCTTTCTTGACAAGATGCATTGATCCTTCTGCATCCCAAATCATCTCATACTCACAGTTTAGATCTTCGTTTTTCTCTTTTGTTCTACTTCTGATGCTACTTATTAGTTGTTTGCCACACCCCATTAAATCACAAAAATGATGCCAAAAACTCACACCACTTGCTGGCCAAAGAAGGAGGGCAAGATTGGTCAAAACAAATAGCGAGAGATACCTGACAATTTCAGAAAAGACAAGTATGAAGTAAGAACAAAAGCCAACTGAAAAGCTTAATCATATAAATCATTACTGCACATATCATGGAGAGTTACCATATATAAATGTGTGTTTGCAAAGGAAGGAAGCACAAATGAGTTAAGACTGCCTCTTCGGAATTGGATGCATTTGAAGGTACAAAATTACTAGCTGACAATAACATGAAAGACGGATACAAGTTTCCCTGCTGCCAACTTATTGTCCCTACAGTGTACTGAAAAGTAGTATCAATAATATATCATGCCCCGGTAAGAGTATATATGCCAAAACATGGGTGCTTACCTCACTCGCAGGCCCACTTTTTGACTTGTGGATCACATGGCACTGATCGTGATCATGACCAGATAAAACAAGTACCTGCAGAAACTGCTTATTATTGCAAGTAAAAGGTACCTCCCACAACCTTTTCTTTTCAGTAAAGCATTATAAAAGGTATCAACTGATTCATAAAGTTTCCAATCCTTGTCCCATGTCTGTATCAGACTATCAGGTCAATGTCTCCATGGACAAGATGCATCACGCAGAGAGGAAAGAGAGCTTACCGGTTTAAGTGAGTCCAATAAGTAGTTTGATGATTCCTCAGTAATGTAATTCTGGTACCTGTACAATTGCACCTTTGTACTAACTGTCAAACCAAGCCCTTGACTACCACCAACTAAATTTGCAAGTTAATCTAATTTTAGAATGTCAATTGTCAAAAACACAAGACAAGAAGCTTACACTATTTCTTGACCATCAGCAGAGCGCACAAGCCGCTAAACATTTAAAAGAAAAAGAAACCCTCGTCAGTTTATTACTGAGAGGAAGCTTAACAGTTTGATTTAAAACCTACTACAATATAGCAAAATGCACTATAATTCCCATTAAAAAAATGTACAAAGATATACATTGCATTTTAATTCAATAAAATGCAATACAATAGTACCTGGTTGATGATTTTTGAATTACGATTGGGGCCACAATCTGTCCAATCTCGTCGATACAATGGAATATGGGTTAATAAAACCCTCGGATACACTTGAACATCTACACCAATGCAAATAATTAGATGAATTACCTCAATATATTAAGTGAAAAGTTAACAACACAATGAGCATATATCATATACCCATGGAGACATTCTTGACAAAATCACGAGTTGAGGAAGCCAGATTTCCTGCAGATGATATATAAATAAGATGAATTGTCTTAAATGAACAGTATCAAAACTCAATATGAAGTATGAACCCATCTAAAATGCTATTACAATTAGAGTGGACCATTTTGCACCAAGCATAAAGGAAGCTGCAGTTAATGAGTGATCCATTGCTCCCCATTAGGGATTTAAACTTCAAATAAATCAAGCATGATTTTGACTTGCAGTTTCTAGGATCCTAACAACAGAATATATATGCAAGAAATACATTTTATATAGTCAACATACAATTTTTCACCTTGAAATGAGAATTAAAATCTGCTGCATAGGAATTGCAAATTTTCAACATGCCTATTTCCATTTTCAAGATACAAATTGCATTAAGCTCTTCAATTATGTTTGAGAATCATTCATTCACCAATCCAGTCAACTAAATCAGTCAGTCAATAGAACAAAAATTATTTATGCCAAAGTTTTAGTTAATATGTTCTGTATGACAAGAAAATTTCTTAAAAAATACATCTTTGAATAGTCTCTACTATTATTAAAAAAATTCTCTTTGTCATTGGTTATATAGGAAATGCCAAATATACCCATATTATTTCAAGTGACTTTTATAATTGATAGTGTTGCTAAAATATACTCTCTTTGCACAGCTACATTCCACCGACATGGTAGTGTTGCTAAAATAATCATCTTAACAGTAAGTACACAAATTTACAGGAGCAGAACAGCAAAATAAAAATGTGCAGAGTATTGTTTCCATGCATACCATCAATAGTTTGGGCATCAATGGCAACAAACTCCACTTTTCCAACTGTAAACCGATAGTTTCTGCTACCAAATTCCTTTTCATATCGTTTGATTGCCTGGTATAACCATATAAGAATTAAGAAACTATTTAATAAAAAAATAATAAATATGATTAAAAGATAATAAAATTGCAGAATGTGCATCAGAATTATTCAATCCATGACAAGACTTTATCACAACAACTTTACGAAAGAAATAAACACAATGTCTTTGAAATCAGCTACATGGGATTGAATTTGGACAAATATGCAGATAGCCGGAGCCTAAAATACAGCTTACATGCCATAGAAACTTAACAAAATGACCTTCCTCAGAAAAAAGAAAACTATACATAAAATTTTTAAGGGTGATGTCTAAGAGTGATTGACTGACCTGATTTCTAGGGCTACTGTAGAGGAAAATTTTGCTGCTTTTTAAGCCTAATTTGTAGGAATATTCATTTGATGTTGTATGTATGGTGGCAATAGAAACCTATATGTGCATTACTAATTAATACATAATTGTTTTTAGTAATGCACAAAAGTGCACAAGACAATAACTTAAGCTATCATTTCGTGGTCACATAACAAAATACCTGTGCCCTACGAGAGTGGAGAATTCCGTAGCCAATATCATGGTTTCCAGGAAGGTAGTAAACTGGGATATTTGAATATCTTTCTTGCTCACTCAGTGAAAAAATATGTCTAAAACGGCTTAAAGATTCCTTCCACCTAATCAACCAAGAAAAGCCAATGGCATTTCCAATCAATATTAGAAGAAGAAGCAGCTAACTGAAGCAAGTTCAAGCAACATTTTTGAATTTATGAGATTAATGTACCAGTGGAAATCACAAGCAAACATAAACCCACCAACAATTTGAGCTCATTTTCCAAATAAAATCATATGGCATTACTTTGTAGCTAATTTAACAAAGAACCCAACTTTGATTTCGAATTGAAAAAAAAAAAATTCGCAGTCCTTACTCTTCATCCGACAGATAAGGACCCCCATCGAAATAATCACCTAGAAAGAAAATGACATCAGGCTCGAGAGGGAGCACAGACGAAAGAAAAGCTCTGCGCATGTACAAGTCGGTGTAGAACTGAGCCAACTCCAGAGCAAGCGATTTTGGAGGAAGACGAAGAGAGGTTCGATCCATGAGCTGTGGGTCTGTGAGAACCGCCACTTTCACATAGTCGCGAGCTGTGGAAGAAGAAGCATTGTTGTGCTGAGGATGAAGGTGAAGATGGTGGGGCCAGGTACAAGTCCAGAGAGACGGCAACCGAAAGGCCAGCATCTCTCCGTAGAGGAGCGTCGCCGCCCATATCGCGCAGAGCACCGCCGTGAGCTCCGCCTGCTTCATTTCTCTGACACACTCTCTGTTTATGGAGTCATTTTTCTGTCTTGTTGTTTACAAGTATTAGATTCGGATCTCTATATTTAGTCAACAATTGACTGACTTTGGTGCTAAAGTGAAGCTCCATGTCCGCAAAAAGGGTTCCTATGCATAGAACCCTTAGCACCCTTTAAGGGTGGGTCGATATCGGTAACCGATCCGACAGGGCTCATAGGGGTAAACCGATGATTGAATCGATGGGGATCGAATACAGCAAAATGGAACTGCCGCCGACCCGCCATATTGATGGGGGTCGGTTACCAACTTTTCGGGTTCGGTAGGCATTGATCAGCAGTATCGATTGGCGGTATCAAACGTTTTGGTGTTTCAACAAAGGGTGGTATTACACTGCTTCCGCCTCCGATCATGTCGACCCGGTTTGATAACCCAATCGAAACCGATATTTCACACCAAGACACCGAATCGATCGATTCAGTTGCGGTTCAGTCGTCGGTATTTCAGTTGATTTGGTTAAAAAACCCAGCCCTAGACTTCTATGTTTACTCTCTTTGAAATTTTATAACATCATAAAAGAGTGATTAGTTCGCATTAATCCTATGCGACAATTCTATAGGAGAAAATCTTACATATAATTGTCTTAAAATTAGAGAAATTTTTATGTGATAAAAGTATAAAAACATATGTGTCATTATGTTATTGAATTGAGATACAAAATCAGCTATATTCATTAGGGCTGGGCACCAATACCATATATTGAAAACCATATCTATTCCATTTTATCCCGTGTTAATTTCGTGCCAAAAATGATACCAACCAATATCTCATACCGAACTCGTACCGTACCGATCATTAATGGGATATGAGTGGTTTCAACATCTCAATCTCATACCATCCCGTATCATACCGAAAATATTTAATTTAATTTTTTTTTTATTAAGTGTGAAAAAAATTATATATATTCATTTGGACTTGATATAAAAAATTCATAAAATTAAATATATTTTATATATCATTCCTTTGGACTTTAAGATATTATTTTAGATCTCTATTTAAATATTATCATTGCAAAAAAGTCTAAAAATATTAGTTTATAGTTTATATAGTTTATATTTTATATAATTTATAGTTTATAACATATAACATATAATTATAACATATAATATATAACATATTGTCATATACTATATAACATATATCATATAACATATACTATATAGGGAAAATGTTAGCAAAAGGACTATAACTATACCTATATTTTCAGTTGAGGATCATGTTTTCACTTTGCTTCAATCAAGGACTATTATTTTTCAAGTGCTTCAATCAAGGATATTCCGTCAATTATGTAAAAACTTCTGTTAAAATTAATCACGTGAGGGTCACGTGACCAATTTATAAGGGCAAAAAAGTCTTTTCTCATAAAAAAAATAAAACTAAATAAATTTAAACAAATTTAAAAACAAAACAAAAATTCCCTCCATCTCCCACGTTCGCCACCCCCTGCACCATGTCGACCCAACATTCCCCCCACCCAGCCAGCCCCACCCCGCCCCTCCTCTCTCTTTTCTCTCATATCTCTGCCTCTCTTATCTTTCTATTTCTCTCTGCCCCTCAGCCAGCTCCCCCTCCCCGTCACAGTCACCCATCCCCGCCCCCTCCTCCTCCTATACCATCGCCATCCCTCCCCCCTCCCCCACCGGTCCCAACCCTGCCCTGCCCTGGCCCCATCCATCTCCACCACCCCAACCCAGCCCTGGCCCCGTCGCAAAACCCAATCAAACCCAGCCCGGAGTAGCGAGTACTTCCCACTATATACATATATTTTTCAAAACTAAGTTTTCAGCTCCAAAGAATCAAAATACCATACTAAATTCACAGTGAAGATTCAGCCAATCAGATTACCTTTAGGTGGTAGCCTGTTGTCAAAGTGGCTCAATGTGGAGGAGGCTTCTAATGGTTGAGTTGAAGCAGCAACTGGGTTGAATAATGTGGCAGGGATGAACACGAATCTACTGCCTGTAAAGGTTTCACGAATGACAATGAGTTCACTATCTATGTTTAGGCGTTCAAATGCAACAGACCCTTTCTTCGGTTCTGGTTGGGATTCACTTATTTCATTGAGTCAGAGTGATAATTTATGAGGTTCTTCAGTTGCTTCTCACAGTGAGTTTGCCAATCCTCCTTGCTCGGTTGTGTTGGAACATCAGGGAATGAGTATATAGCACTTCCTGCCTTGTACAATACTCTTCTGATTCAAGTTATGTGGAAGTGGGAGCTTCTCAGAAATGGTTGGTTCTTTTGGCCTAGCTGATTGTACTGGGATTACTAACCTTGGGTGTCCTCCAAACTATAAGCCAAACAGGGAGGGCCGCATTGAGAGGACTTCAACAATTGGTGCCCAATCTCATGACGATAGCCAAATTTAAGAAGAGGGTGCTTTAGGATCTTTACTTAATGGAAAGAGAAGGAAACGAGCTCCTGAATCCAATTCTGCATTCAGTCCAAATAAGGTAAATTGAGCTTTGTTGTACTTGTATCAATTGGGATATTGATGCTTATGTTTCCCTTTAATACAGTGCCCCAGTGATGTTAATTGCTTTGTTATCTGTAATATAATGCTGAAGGGGAACTTAACAAGGATCTGTCTGGGGAGAGCTCTGATTTTCTGAAAGAACAAGATGAGAAAAAAAACAAAAGTTGAAGATAACACAATTGCAAATTGGCACGGTAATTGTATATGCTTTACTGGTTTACTGGTTAGTGTAAAGGAGAGATTTGTTAGTGTATATGCTTTACTAGTTTTGGCATTGTGGAAGCCATTAGAAGTCTCTCTCTATATAATATATAAAATTGATAATTGGTCCAATGTTTTTTTCCATTTGATGGCAACTAATAGGAGTCGTAATTTCCATTTGTTTTCTCCATTAGCATCCAACAATTAGAATAATAATCTTCATTTCCATTTGTAGATTTATTGGTGATACACACGACAAAGGAGATAATGAAAAAAAGAATGACTGAAGAAAATAAGGAAAAAAAAGAAGGATTGAAGAATCCAAGTCTGCCACCCTCCCTAGAGAAAGATAAGAGAGGCAAAGATATGAGAGAAAATAGAGGGGAGAGGAGGGGCGGGGTGGGGCTGGGCTGGGTGGGGAGAATGTTGGGTCGACATGGTGCAGGGGGTGGCGAAGGTGGGAGATGGAGGGAGATGGAGGGAATTTTTGTTTTATTTTTAAATTTGTTTAAATTTATTTAGTTTTATTTTTTTTTTATGAGAAAAGACTTTTTTGCCCTTATAAATTGGTCACATGACCCTCACGTGGTCAATTTTAACGGAAGTTTTAACAGAATTAATGGAATATTCTTGATTGAAGCACTTGACAAATAATAATCCTTGATTGAATCAAAGTGAAAACGGGATCCTCAACTATAGGGGTATAGTTATAGTCCTTTTGCTAACATTTTACCTACTATATAAGTATATACTATATGATAGTTTATAATACTATGATTTATATATGTAACATATATAAGTATATAACATAAACATATAACATATACTATAGTAACTTTAAACCTCAAACCCCAATTAAAAGTTTGAAATCCCAATTGAAACCATAATTGAAAGTTTGAAACCCCAATTACATATATTATGAATTTGAGCATTCTATATTTCTATTTGTTAGGTTTGAACTTTGAATTACATTTGATCTGCATATATTATGAAAATTCTAGGTTGTTAAATTTTAGTGTTGATTGAAAAAAAAAATAAAAAATAAAAAAGAGAGGTGGTTATATGTTATTTTGACAAAAAAAAAGTATAAAAGGTTGATACCATCTCATATCATATCATCCCGTTCCGTATTGTATGGATATGGAATGAGATAACACGAGATCATTTTTGAAATTGTCATCTCATCCCGATACCGATATCAATAAAAAAATTTAGAATAGAATGAGATGAGGTTCATCCCGTGTCCAGTCCTAATATTCATGTTGCATGGAAGTTTCTCTAATTCTATAAATACTTTTATACAAGAAGTCATATACAATCAAGGAAATATCGATCATGAACTATTTTGCCGTATAAGATGATATGCTTCTTATATAGAAGTGCCGTATAAGATTTCATGCAAACTACATGTAAATAATCTGCATGTTAATAATTTCTACATCATCTAACTCCACGTTCATAATGAGAGTTCGATTCTCAACCTTCTCAACACCTCTACCATTCACAACAAGAATTCAATTCATACTTTCATAACAGTATCTAACTCCACGCCATAATAAGAGTTCTTTTCTCAACCTTCTCTCTAAACCCTATACCACATCACGTAAAAGAGTGTGCAAGAAGAGTTCTCGCCAAGCCACCCCACTAAGCCTCCATAGCATCACCTAGTCTTGGTGTATCATAATGCAACATGAATTGGTGTATATCAGATGCTAATGTAATATAATTCATTTTGTATGCATTTGTATGCACTATCGTATGGAAAATTATACATTTATTTGATACACTTGACGAATGTTTTTCGAAAATACAAAATTGGGCACATCATTTTGTATTATAAACCAAAAGTCCAAAACTCAAAAATTACATCTCAATCAAAATCCAAAGCTATTTTTATATCTATAATTTGCTTACTTGAATTTTGATCTTCTCTCTCCAATTCACAAGGGGTTTTTTTGGCTAAGCAAATTATTGGAGCAGAAACCGCACTGCTATTGCTTTTTTTTTTTTTTTTTCCTCTTGGGCAGGTTGGGCGTGCTATTGCTATGCCATGTAAATTCCAACTGTTTTGTAAAAATAAATAAAAAGAATCTGAATTATGTCATACATTTTTAAGGTGGATGAACTTGAACATGATTCTTGCAGAAGTTTCTACACACAAATCACACAAGACGACTTCATCTGTGCTCTTATTGTCACCTTTTTTTTTTTGGCCAAACTTATTGTCACATCTGTAATTTTCTATATACAGAACTAATGACTCACAATGCATTTGCCACAGGTTATCTACAAAAAGTTGCGCAACAAGCTTTATTTAATAAAAGCATGATCGACTTGCTAGATTTTCAACCTCCAAAGGTCAGTGTTTAAGCAAATTGATGTGTGCCTCCCCCACTCACTTAATGATGTCTGCTTCATAATGGTGACAATTATGCTATATATACATCACTCTTAACTTAAGCACTAAGTAGCTTGCTGATCCATATTTAACATATCTATACTGATCCATACTTTTCTTAACAACTGTATATATCATGACAGGGATAATCTTGTCATTTACTAATATCAGGAAAGCAAGGAAAAAAACTGACTTAACTGAATATCCAGATTGAGAAGATATAAATGAACAACTCAGATCATCTAGACAAGTAAAAGACCAGAGAACTTGCCAGACCAATTAAAGAATAATCATGCAGAAAATTCAGTACTGTGAATAAAAAATGACAGGTATAACGTATGCATTGCCAGAGATTTGTATAATTTGTACTTCAGATTCATATGTATAGCTCACCTCTAAACTTTTTTGATTCTATGACAGATTAGGAGATAAAAGAACTGAATAGTTTCAGATTGCAGAGGTCTCATAGAAGTCCTTTTAGCACAAATGTAACAGCAGAGTCTAAAAATTTAGAGGTTTACAAAGAATATAAAGTAAATATAATGATTTACTATTGTTTAAGAGGAGCTGAAATTGAAAAGCTTGGCCTGGTATGCATTCAATTTTGTGAAATGCCATGTATGTATATCATTAGCAGGTTCTTTTGCTGGATTACAATATAGAAAGGGCGAGAATCTAAGATGGCATAGAGTTGCTATGTTGATCCTCAGAACTTACACAAAATTGTTGATTTATAAATGCATCACCACTTTCTCTTTACACCTTCCTGATGAGAAATTAGAGCTCTGATCCTGGGACATAAATACTTGCTACTTAGAAGCTCAAAATTAACAAGCAAACTGCACGATTATAGTTGCCCAAAAGATGTTCAAAGCAAATATCATTTACACAAGTAATGTTGTGAAAATCTGCATTACAAAACCCAAATATTTCTGTGCAAGTAAGTATACATATATATATACTTTCTTAGGATGTGTGGAAGAAATTTTTTTCACTAGTCTTTATTGTCTGTGGGATGTCCCTACATTTTTCAGCCGATCTACAACTTCATTGATGGTTGGTCTCTTAAGAGGGTTCTGGTTGACACACATGCAAGCCACATCAAGCACCTGCAGCATCTCTTCTTCAAAACCTTTCCCTCTCAGGAGAGGATCAAAAACTTCCTCTGGTTTGTTCTCCCTCATTTGCTGCACCCACCCAACCAACTCTCTTGAACTCCTTGGCTTGCATACCTCGAAAGGCCTTTTTCCAGTAAGCAACTCAAGCATGACAACCCCAAAACTATACACATCTCCTCTCAAGGTGGCCACCCATGCTTGTCCATACTCTGGAGGAATGTAACCCAGGGTACCAACAAGCTCAGTTGTAACATGAGTATGATATGGAAGAATCAACCGGGACAACCCAAAATCCGCAACATGTGCTTGAAATTTATCATCCAGGAGGATGTTGCTGGACTTGATATCACGATGCACAATGTGTGGCTCACATATCTGGTGCAAGTAAGCCAGCCCACAGCCTGCTCCCCGTGCAATCTTCAGCCGAGTTGGCCAATCTAATTGAGAAGCACCATCGGCTTTCTCATGCAACCAGTAATCCAGACTTCCATTTTCCATGTAGGAATATATTAATAGGCGAACACCCTCATGCACGCAATAACCTTGCAGGGAAACTAGGTTCTCATGTTGGGCATTGGACAGTGCCTGAACCTCTGCCTTGAATTCCCTTTCCATCAGGCCCAAGTCTCCTGAGAGTTTCTTAACAGCCAGCCTGGTCCCATTTGCCAATGCTGCTCTGTAAACCAGACCAAAACCTCCACACCCAATGATGTTTGCTTGATTGAAATTGTCAGTTGCCTTCAAGATTTCAGATATAGTAAGATCCTTGATTTCATTGGTAATGGTTGGGAACATGACCAAGCTGGTATCCTTGTCAAGCTCGGGAGCAACAGCAGTAGTAGAATGGCTAGAAATTGTATCCAAATCCATCTTGTCAGGATCCCCTCCAGGGATGATCCTTCTCTTAGACAATATCCACACTGCTAGCGTAGCAATGATAACAACAATGCCAAAACAGATCCCAGATAGCAGTCCAATAAGAAGGTTTTTGTTAGATCTTCGACCAGCTGATGATGGTGATTTAGGGCAAGTGCGCTGCTCAGTTGGAGGGCCACATAATTTTGGATTCCCTTCAAAGCTGGACATGGTAAAAGTATCAAACTGACCTCCAGATGGTACAAGTCCCTGAAGATGATTGTATGCCACACTGAAAGAAGACAAGAAATGCAGACCTTTGAGAGAAGCAGGGATCTCACCAGATAGATTGTTATAGGAGAGATCCAATTTCTCTAAGTTAGTGAGGTTAGAAATCTGATCCGGAATGCTACCAGAGAACTTGTTATGACTGAGGTCCAAGACAAGAATAAACTTCAATTGGCCAATCTCAATGGGAATAATGCCACTAAGGCTGTTGTTACTCAGATATATCGCTGGGGGGAGGCTGGACAGCTGATTGTACTGCTGATTAGTAGCATTGGTGGGCTTCACGAAGACGGGCAACTCTAGATAACTTCTGTCCACTTGATCTCCGGCCTCTTTTGACATCAAAACTGGCATCCCACACAGCTCCTTAGGAAACCCTCCTTCAAGGACGTTATTGGACAAATCTATGTAGAAAAGGTTGGGCAGACTACTGAACCAACGGGGAATAGAACCAGTTATGCGGTTAACTGACAGGTCCAAGACTTGAAGTTTTTGAAGCTTGGATAGCCAGGTGGGCACTTGGCCTGTCAATTGGCAAGCACCCAGAGACAAAACCTGAAGATTTTGGAATCCATCCGACTCTACTAGGCTTTCATCATTGGGCACAGGTTCATTCAGGAAATTGTTGGAGAGGATCAAAGTGGTCAAATTCTTGCAACCCATTAGAATCCTAAAAGCCCCAGTGGCATTTGTCAGGGTGTTGTTAGAGATGGAGAGAAAAGCCAGAGATTCTAGTGCAACTATTTCAGGTGATATCTGGCCTCCAAGGTGATTACTAGCCAATCTAATTGCTGTCAATGACTTGCAAGCGTAGAGGCTTTGCGGTAACTCACCAGTGAAGTTGTTGTTGCTGAGGTCCAGCGTGGTGAGGCGTTGGAGCAAAGAGAAATTGAAGGCAGAGAGGTTTCCATTCAGCAAGTTGACCCGCAAATTCAAGGTGCATAGACTTGTGCAGTTCATGAGAGATGAAGGTAAAGGCTCTGTGAGGTTGTTGTTGTGAAGAAGCAAGATTTCCAACCTGGAAAGATTACCAATATGACTGGGGATTGCCCCATAGAATTGGTTGGAGAAGAGCTCTAGGATCCTGAGGTTGGTTAACCGCACGATGTCATTACTGATTGCTCCTGAGAGGCGATTCACAGGAAGAGAGAGCTGCTGGAGATCAGCAGCAGCATAAATGTCTTCCGGGAGAGGTCCCGACAGGTTGTTGAAGCCTGCCCGGAAGAATTGGAGCTTCGAACATGCCCCGAGTCCAGCAGGGATTTGATCAGTGAATTCATTGAAGGACAAGTCCAAGAAAGTAAGGGAAGATTGATTGCTACCATTGTTGCAGAAAGCGGATATGGGTATAGGACCAGCAAAGCTGTTGTTGCTGACATTGAAGGAGGTTAGAGACCCTGCGGCCACGGATGAGGCAAGGAACGAAGGTGGGATTGAGCCGTTGAAGAAGTTGCTGGACATGTTCACAATCTGAAGCTTGCTGTTTTCGTTGGAGGAGCGTGGTACATAGCCGATTAGACGATTGAAGCTCAAGTCCAAGACCTGAAGGCGATACAGGGAGGAGAACAAGGCGTCCGGGAGAGGACCCAAGAGGGAGTTACGGGAGAGATTGAGTTGGGTGAGATGGGTGAGTTTGGTGATCGACGGAGAAACGACACCGTTCAAGCCTCTTCCAGGCAGCCATAGACGAACTACACGGCGATCACCATCTGGGTCGCAGCCTATTCCTTCCCAGAGGCAACAGTCAGTGGAAGCAGACCAATTCAATGGCGAAGAAGATGGTGGTACCTTGAAGGACAAGGACAAGAGAGCTTCACGATCCACTTGATCACAGGCAGAGGCAAAGCTTGTGAAGAAAACCCATTGACCCAAAAAGAGTAGGAGGAAGAAAAGGTACTGTCTTGGGCAGCTTGGTGGTGTTGTTGTTGTTGTTGGGACCTCTTCCTCCTTGTCGTCTTTCATCGGAACAAGAGAAGAAGACATGAACACACACACACACACACACACTCTCTCTCTCTCTCTCTCTCACACTTATTCACTCAATCATAAACACAAACACATCGCCATCATTCTCATCATCACAATCTATTGGAATCATTAGCAGAAGTACACCAATCTACAACAAGACCATATGTATGTCTGTCTGAGCTAGCTGCCTGGTACAGAGGTGGGTTGGGTTGGGTTTTTTGGGATCGCAGTAAACAACACCCATTGACCCAGAGAGACAAAGAGAGAGAGAGAGGGGAAGAGAGAGAGCCAATTGACGTTGACATGGGAAGAAGATAAACAATAATAAATAAAAAAATAAATCACAGAAGCGTTTACTTTGTGGGCGGCTGGTAGTGGCTGTTGGTGTTGGTCCTGTTGGACATTTTCTAATCTTGCAATCATGATGTTGATGATGGTTTTTGATGATGGTGATGATGATGATCCTTCACCACAAGAGCTTAGCGTGTATAGTAGGATT